>NW_015387343.1:125664-193271 GCF_001527695.2 Protobothrops mucrosquamatus | reverse complement strand
AGAATATTGATTTGGAGAAGACTGTAATAAAGTGCTACCAATGTTTTGTAGCTAACAGGTGCTGCTCTCAATATTTCTGGATATTTATTTCTATTATTCTTGAAACTTTTGTTATATTAGTGAACTGCTGAATGAACAAAGAAAGGACCAAGAAATGTTTCAAGGGACTTAGAGGAAATTTGAGAAATTTGCATGCAAGGTGAATTCAAATTTGACCATCTGTCAACACCGGTCGTAGACTATCCATGACTTGGTAATCACAAATTTATTTCAGGTTAATTCAATTTAAAGCTTTTAATACACTTTTTCTCCAAAGGGATGCAAATTAATTTTATTGTATGTTATTTATTGGTAGCATTTGGCTCCCTTCTTCTCCCTCCCTAACAGAGTTTATGAACAGTTATTGGGGGAAAACAAATGTTCCGGACAACTTAAACTATGAGATTATTTCTAGATAAAGCGGTAATATTTGCTAGTTCCCCCTCCTTCTTCTGTCTTGTTACTTTAACACATTACATGTTATAATGTAATCTATGAGATAGAAACAATACTAGGAGTCCTAATTAAATTAAAAGTAATTACCACTCGTACAGATACGGCATTCAATTGAGCAGCTGCAAGTTGATATTTTGTCATGCCCAGTTTATCTATATGGCTGATTCTTTGTATCAGTTATTAATGGTGTTTACTCAGTGGCCAAGAAGAGGGGAAGCAAACGGGAATGAGAAAATGAATAAAATTATTTCTTTTAAAAGAGGGTAAGAATTATAGGGAGATGATTAATACAAAATTTCTATTACGATTAAGATATAATCTCATGTTTGAGACTGCTAATTCACAACTGGTTTCAGTTGTTCATAACTGTACCTCAAAATAAGTACTATTAAAATCTATGGGAATTATTTGAATAGCTATGCTTAAGATTGTAACATCAAATTAGCAAGAAGAAAATAATTCAAATTTATGAAAGAAAATGGTGCTGAATCTAACTCTCTGCAGATCAGAGATGCACAGCTTTTGGGGACGGAAATCAGTGATGTCCAATGTCTATATGTATTTAATACATTTCATTTTCTCAGATCTTAAAAGCAATAATTTGGGGGTACGTCTTGCAAGTTTATTAGAGCATGTAGTAGGCTCAGGACAGTCCCATCCAGCCCATTTCAGGTGAAATATCCTGATAAATGGGAAAATAGATTGCAGTACTAAACTGTAGAGTTTTCAATCTTTCCCTATGCAAAGAAGAATATTTGCACACCTTAAAGAAAATCAATGTAACTTTTTTCTGTTTCCCAATTGCTAATTCTCTACCTGTAAGGAGTTTTCATTTCATAACCAATGAAAAGCAGAATCAGTAGTTTGTTAAATTTGAAGGAGAAATTGTAGGTAGAAGTGGATTACTCAGATAATTTTCAGCAGTACGAGTTTCATAAATTCCACTTCTGCAGTGAAAAAAAATCGATTTATATTTTCCTATTACATACTATTAAACAACATACTAGTTCCTAGCCAAATGCAATCTTCTAAACATACTTTATAAAAGTTTAAAGCCTGCAGCACAACTACATTGCAACCTCTCTTTATGTCCAGGACAATATTTCTCAATTTTAGTAATTCTAAGAGGTGTGGACTTCAGCTCCCGAATTCCGCAGCCAGTGCTGGCTGGGGAATTCTGGGAGTCAGTATCCACACTTTAGAGTTGCTAAGGTTGAGAAACACAGAACCTTTAGTTTTACTACAGGCACTTTAGTTTTGCATTATATATAATTTTAGACTACATCCTGATCAGGGTAAACTGATGCTGCCTGAACTTTTTCTTAAATTAATAGTTGCATGTGTCTTCGTCTTGTACCATTTTGCACAAAAATGTGCAGATCAGCTTTTCCCATTCTCTATTAAAAATTTGCAAGTCCTATCCTGTGGCCTAAGTAAGTTAAATTCCATGGTTGCATATAACCCTGAAAGAGAATGAATGACACTTCATGCAAGAACCTGTCTGGAAGGAATATTAATGCCAGTTTAGTTTTTAAGGTAAATCACCACATTTTAAGCATTTAAAAATGCTTCAATCGGGCAGGGAAATCAGATCTAAATATTCCTTTGTGATGTAGGATATATTTTTTGTGTTGAGTTACAATTGTAATTGTAATACAAAACTGTATTACCCCCTCCCCAGGATTGCCTATTTGCTATCTTTTCTCAGGATAGGTCTTAAAAACTGATAATTGTGTGGGAGAGTGTTGTCTATTGGACTAACTACTACCTCTGAAGATGCTGCTGCTATAAATCTGAACAATTATACCTTAGGCATCCAAATTATATTTTCATAATATACCATAATTTTACCTTTAGGCATAGCCTGATGTCTACTTCCCCATTGACTATTTTTTAATCCTATGCATTAAATCTAAACAAGTCAATGTTTACCAAGATTAATATTTTAACATACTATGCATGGGGTGGTATTTGGTTATTTTAGTAATCCTGTTCGGCTCTCTTTTGTTCTGGTTCACCCAGTGTCTTCATACAATCAGATTCCTTTCAATGCAGTATTAACATGGTGACAATTTTATATCAAGGGTAATTCTGAGAACATTGGCATTATATTAGCTGGGCCACTCCAGAGATATGTCCATATTTTACAAAAGGAGAAATCTAGGCTGCTAAGAATTTCAGCCCAGCTGGATGTTCAAAATTCCTAGAAGGAAGAGGGCATGACATTTCTGGAATAAGTATTTACTAATGGTAAATATTGCAAAGTATACTGTTTCTTTTTCTATTCCTTTTTTGGAAATAACTTTATTGGGGTTTTTTTTCAATATAAAAAGATAGAAACTAAGAAAAGCTAATATTTAAGAAAGAAAAGAAAGAAGGAAAGAGGAAACAAAGTCAAAAGTGCAGAAAGAAAAAGAGATACAAAGAAATGACTTCTGAATTTCTTTTATAACTGATATAAGTATAGCTATAATACTATAAGTGGGACACATTTTACAACATTCCAAAGAGTTTTACATGTCATAAATACCCTTTCTGGGGCTGTCATAACTCCAAATGGTTCTTAAATGACCCATCATGGTGAGGACTACATGAAATAAATTAGAGTGCTCTAACAAAGGAAACACTAATGTTTTCAACACCCAGTCAATAACAGACTAGCAGATCAGAAGTGAGGGTGGAGAGATTATTTGACATTAATTTATACTAGTACCAAAGTGGTTTTTTTCCCCTCACTCCATTTTTTCTCTTTTTAAGACTAGCATTCTTGTGATGGTAGGGAAGGAGGAAGTCCCTGCAGATTTTACTCCACTAGTTGTTGTTGAGTATAGGGGGCGGTGCTCATCTTCATTTCAAGGCCTTTGAGCCAGCGCTGTCCAAAGACATTTCTGTAGTCATGGAGTACTGTTACCTTCCCACCAAAGCAGTACCTATTTATCTACTCATATTTGCATGCTTTTGAACTGCTAGGTTGGCAGGAGTGGTTGCAAGTAAGGGAGCTCACCCCATTGTGTGGCGCTTGGGTTTTGATCCTGCCAACAAGCCCAGCATCTTAACAACTGAGCCAGCTCGCCACCCCTGGTTTTCCAGCTGACGAGCTCAGGAGGGGTTGCAAAAATATCCGCAAGGATTGGAATTCCTTGGATTCCTCTCTTCAGAGACAGACCCTGTTTCAGACTCAGATTGCGATATATCCATGGTGGCGAACCTATGGCACGTGTGCCACAGGTGGCATGCAGAGCCCTCTCTGTGGGCACGCGCGCTGTCGCCCCAGTCCTAGGCCTTCAGTTGGGTTTTATAAAACCTTTTCGCTTTAGGCCTCTGCCGTCGTGTGCAAAAAAAAAAAGGTTCAATCAATCAATTTCAACTTTTCATGGGGAAAAAAAAGATCTCACAAAGTTGGAATTGATTGATTGAACTTTTTAGTCCCACCCAGTCTGCCGTTATCACCACAGCCACGCCCACCCAATAGCCACACCCACCTGGCACCCGACTATACATATATAACCCAAATTCAAGGGTTGTCCAAAACAACACACTCAATAATGCATGATACCATAATCCTTTTCTAAATATTTTTCTCATTTTTGTCCAGGCCTCCGCGCACGCGCATGTGTGTGTGTGTGTGTGTGTGTGAATTTATTCAATTTGGCATATGTGAAATGTTCTCTCATATACATCATCCTATATTCACAATGATGCTGTTTTATCCATGCGCCTATTCTCAGCATCACAAAATGATGGCCATTCCAGTTTGCAAATACCAGTTTATTACCAATCTGATTGTGGTAATAATCCAGGCCAATCTTCTTCCAATACTGGTTCCCCCCCCCAAACCCAAAAAAGAGATCTTGAGAGTATGGCTTCCCATTCAGTCCTTTTAGGGCAGGATCTGAATTTATACCTTCTCCCCAAACCCCTTCACCCACATCATAAAGATCACTATAGGCTGCCACCAGAGGGCAGAATAAATGAAATATCTCACTGCAGGAAAAGGCTATTGCTCCTTTTGAATTTGTTTTGGCAGTGTGGGCAGAACAGAAATAAGATCATCCTTTTGCTATTAACCTGCCAGGGGCCTGGTTGGTTTATCCTCCCTGGATAAGATGACATGATGTGGAGAAAGTGAAGGGAAAGGAAAAATGAAATGCACTTATTCTCAAGGTTTCTTCGACAAATGCAGTTTTTTTGTCTGTACCTGGGACTTATAAAACGAAAGGCAGCGTTCAGTGGACTGTGTCCATCAGCACTGGTGAGAAAAGGCAGATAATATGGAAGCAGATAATTACCAAACGAACATCACCAGGCACATTTTCTCAGTCATTTTTTTTATTATTAGAAAAACAAGTTAAATCCCGATATCTAGTATGTTGGTTGTGTTTTTCTGGCACCCACCCTGTATTTGTATGCCTGCTGGGCTGCAATCCGGAGACTGAAGGGAAAAAAAATAAAATAAAATAAAGCACACTGCAATTTCTAGCCAGATACTTGGCTGTTCTCTGTGCCTAGCTTCAAAGATTTTTTAAAATATATTTTTCTGCACCACAGCTCCGAGTCGCTAAATCCAGAAATTGAAACATTCTGGGAACCAAATCATTTTGGGGGAAAATCAAAGCTCTTGGAATGCTGCCCTCAGGATTTTCAAGATAGTAGTTAATAGTGAAAACAGTTTAATATTTTTAAGGAAATCCCAATTACTGCAGGCTGAACTATTCAAATCCTTGAATGAAGGGAGCATATCTGTCTGAGGGTTAGATGCTGTGAGGGTGAATGGCTGTCTGTACCTCATATATCGGAGTTGAGAAATTAATGGGAAAAGTCCCTGTTGTCCTTTACATCTATTGTACATACTGATAGGAAACCTCTGAAGACTGTTAGTGACTGCTGAGGTGAAGTTTTGTTCTGTGGTTTCTAAAACTCAGGAGTTAAATCCCTTTATTAGACATGAAAATATATACAGTACTTAACAAAACAAAATTATCTCATTTATTCTAGAAATAATGTTTTGATTTTTCTCAATAATAAATTCTCATACTTCTGCTTTGTGTTTGTTGTAAAACCATTTGTCCCTTTGTAGACACATCTAGGGTCTACATTGGGTTTTTTTTTAAAAAATCCTCTCACAACAATGTAGTACTTTGGCAAATTGGAAACAAGCTAAGCTAAAAAGATACTACTATGCTTTAATATTACACCATAAGTAGTCGTAAAGGATTGCACTGCAGGTTGGATTTTTTTTGGCTAAATCAGTATGTGACCCAATCCTAACATATGGAGGATCAAGACAAAAATTTGCTGTAGCTTATGGCTACTGCTATTACCCTCACCCACAACTTTTAACATTACAAGGTCAACAGTAAATTAGAATATGTCCCTTGATGAAAAACAGCCCTTGCTTCTTTGGAATTTTAATTCCACATTTCTTTCTGAGATGACTCAGTTTTCTTGCTTTTCCAAAATTTATTAATTTCTTCTGATTTATCTCAGCCTCATTGCAAAGTCTCTTTCTCTTTTACCTGTTAGTAATGTTTCCTCTTTTCTCTAATTAATTTCCTTCTTGGTTCATATAGACCTCATCCTTATCTTCTTCCTTCTCCTCCTCCTCCTTTTCTGAGTTGTTTCCAAATTTTCAGCCCTATTCTTGAAGGCTACTTGGAGTGTAGCACCGTCTGGAATATCTCTTATTCTATTATTTCTGGCCCAAACTTCACCTCTGGTGAATCTCAGACAGACTGAGTGTTTGGATCCAGTTTCTTTGGAAGTGCTGAAAGAACTAGGTTTTTGTTTGGGTGAAATACTTTTTGCTATAACAATTTAGAAGCAAATAAATGAAATGACATTGTGTTCAGCAGGACACTTTTGTAATAACAGAGTTGATTTTTCCTTGCAATTAAAATGTATTCTGGAAACTATTTTTTTAGTGCTGTTCCAGTGATCCATGGCTACATTAAATAAGCCATACATCAAGAATTAATCAATAGACAACACTGAACAAATGCAGAAACATTGGGAGAACATGACAATGTGTGATATGGGAGTGCTTCATTTAAAGGGAAATAAAACTAAGTGTAGTCAAACAGATATCTTGGACTTTAAAAGAAAGGACATTTTAATAAACTCAAAGCAATGGTTATAAAAGCTAATAGGAAGGGATGGATTGATCCCTTCCTAAAGAAGTTCTTAAAAGCTGCCAACCTTTATGTGCCAACAATTTCAAGAGAAGAAAACAGCAAAAGAAATCAGTATGTGTAATTGAATGTGTATATGACCTTGGGGAGGGAGGAGAGGAAGACATGCTGCCTGTGAAATAATCAGAGAAGAGAGGCAGGAGCCCCCAGTAGCTTCACAGTCAGAGAAAGAAATTTAGGAAGGACCTGCCCTTGTAAGCTTCTGTTAATGTAGCCTTACAATAAAGTAGAATTAGTTCATCTAGTCACGTTTCCTGTCAGGGAAGGATGAGAGTGGCTACAGTAAAGATTTAATAATGAAAAGAGATACATACAGGAATGGAAAGAGGACCAGATCATAACTGAAGACTGTGAAAAAGGTAGCCCATGTCTGAAGAACTGATGTCAGGAAAGCGAGGACTCTAGTTCTACAATATGGGCTACCTTTGCCCAATTTTCTATTGTTGGATCCTGCAACGTTATCCTGGGACACAGCCATTTGTCTTCATTAGCAAAGAATGCCCTGAATAGGTTTAAAATTTAAAACAAAAGGAAAATGAATAGATAAGTATACTAGCTATCCAATGAAAAAGCTAAAATGCTCTTAGATAAAAACAGAACAGAAATGTATTCTTGAAAATCATGACAAATAAGATGAAGAAGAAGGTTGAAGCCTGAAATTAATGAAACGTGATCAGGGAATGCCTCTTTATTCTGAATGAGTTTAAATCTCCAGGACCAAGTGAACTGCATCATAGCATACTGAAGGGATAACTAAAGAACAGATGTTGACCCTATCCTCAGAAAAGGGGGAAAAGAAGATTCAGCAAATGTCCCAGCAAGTGTTTTTCAAAAAGCAGCTGGATTTTCAGTTGCCTTTTAAAAAGAAACTTTGAGACAATCATGACCTGGATGATTGACAATCTCCATAGACAAGCTTCAGCAAATTATGGTCTATTAATTTGACAGTGTTACCTGAGAAGTTTCTAGAGCAGATCATAAACAGGTAGATCTAAAAGCATATTCAAAACAATGCCTGAAGTACCAGAAGTCAGCATGGATTTGTTAAGATTTTTGATTGAATAACATCCTTAACAAATTGTGTGACTGTTGTAGGATACTTTGACTTGAGCAAAATACCTGTCAAAGCACTCCATGACATACTGATTAGCAAGCTAATAAAGTGTGGGTTGGATGACATGACAATCAAGTGGATACACTGCTGGCTCAAAAGTCATACCTAGGTATTATATTCTTCTGAGCTGGATGAAGATGTAGAAGAAATGCTTATCAAATTTGCCAGTGTTAATTGCCTTCCCAGTTGGGTGGGAAAGTTGCTATAAGATAAAAATAAAAAATGAATATATAAGAGAAATGTATGACAGTAATAGAATGAACTTTAACAAAGACAAATATGAAGTTCTTCATTTAGAAAACAAAAATTAAATGCATGTGTATAGGATTAAGAATGCCTGACTTGGTAATAAAGAACTTGGAATATTAATTGATTGCAAAGTGAATATGAACCAGCAATGTTATATGGTTTGAAAGAAGGCAAATGCAGATGTAGGCTGTATCAAATGAGGTATAATTTCTCAGTTACAGAAAGTAATTATTCCACTCTTTGCAGTTTGAATACCCTACCCAGTTCTGGCCACCAACTTCAAGAAGGATGTAAAGAAATTGGAACAGTTCAGAGAATGTCAGCAAGGATGAAGTCTAAAAGCCATAGATACATAGAAAGAATGGAGAGAAATTGAAAAAGATGAGCTTATTTATCTTGAGGAAAAATGATTGAAAAAAGAGATACATATGTTTGCCTTCAAATTAGTGTTGACTCCTGGCAATTGCCTGGATAAATCATTGCAGTTTTCTTAGAAAGATTTGGGAAGTAGTTTGCCATTACCTGCTTCCTAGGGCTGAGAGAGAGTAACTCTCCTAAGGTCACCCAAGTGGCTCCATGCCTTAAGAGAGATTAACTTCTGAACACAATTTTCCATACCACTTGTGAATGTATGGAGAGTTTAGGTAAATTAGGACAATAGATGCCTTGCTGTTCATTATCTCTTGTGATAATAATGCTTTTGATATCAATGGGAAATGACTGACCTTCTCCAAATTCCTATTCTCATTTCAGATCCTAAGGAATTTTGTTTAGAAGGTAGCTTTGTTTATTCCTGGTTTAGTGGCATTACACAGATTTAAAATAAATGAGAATTATCAGAGTTTCAGTAAACTATGGACTATTGAACAATGTCTTTAAAACCGTGCCTTCTGCATTGATCTTTTGCGCTGTTCTCTTAGCATCAAAGAGGGGCACGATAGTTCAGTCATTAAAGATGGTGAGCTTGTCAGCTGGATAGCTGACAGCCAGGGTTCGAGGCCCAAGTGCCATGCAATGGAGTGTTCCTATCCCAGCTCATGCCCACCTAGCAGCTTGAAAGCATGCAAATGTGAGTAGATAAATAGGTACAGTTCGGTGGGAAGATAACAGCGTTCTGTGTGCCTTGGCATATAGTCATGTGGGCCACATGACCATGGAAAGGTCTTCAGGCAATGCTGGCTACAGAGATGAGGACTGCCCCCTAGAGTTGGATATGATTGGACAGGACAAACCTTTACTCTTTACCTTTACCTTTACCTTACTATCAAATATTAGATGCTGTACTAAATGAAGATATAGAATAATGGTATAAATCACTGCTTTTGAAACATCAAGTACAGATTAGATTAGATTAAGATTAGATTAGATTAGATTGCTATCTAATAATAATAATAATAATAATAATAATAATAATAATAATAATAATAATAATAGTAAAGTTGGAAGGGACCTTGAAGGTTATCTAGTCCAACCCCCTGCTCAGGCAGGAAACCCTATACCATTTCGGACAAATGGCTGTCCAGTCTCTTCTTAAAAACTTCCAGTGTTGGAGCATTCACCGCTTCTGGAGACAGGTTGTTCCACTGGTTAATTGTTCTAACTGTCAGGAAGTTTCTCCTTAGTTCTAGGTTGCTTCTCTCCTTGATTAGTTTCCACCCGTTGCTTCTTGTCCTGCCTTCAGGCGCTTTGGAAAATAGCATGACTCCCTCTTCTTTATGGCAACCCCTGAGATATTGGAACACTGCTATCATGTCCCCCCTTGTCCTTCTCTTCATTAAACTAGACATACCCAATTCCAGCAGCCGTTCCTTATATGCTTTAGCCTCCAGTCCCCTAATCATCTTTGTTGCTCTTCTCTGTACTCTTTCTAGAGTCTCAACATCTTTTTTACATCGCGGTGACCAAAACTGGATGCAGTATTCCAAGTGTGGCCTTACCAAGGCATTGTAAAGTGGTATTAACACTTCACGTGATCTTGATTCTATCCCTCTGTTAATGCAGCCTAGCATTGTGTTGGCCTTTTTGGCAGCTGCAGCACACTGCTGGCTCATATTTAGGTGATTGTTCACTAGGACTCCGAGGTCCCTCTCACAGTTACTACTATTGAGCAAGGTGCCACCTATACTGTACTTGTGCATTTGGTTTTTCTTGCCTAAATGTAGAACCTTGCTTTTTTCACCATTGAATTTCATTCTGTTAGATAGTGCCCAGTGTTCAAGCCTGTCCAGATCCTTCTGTATCTTAAGCCTGTCTTCTGGAATGTTGGCTATTCCTGCCAGCAGTCTATACCTGTCCTACAGGTATAGACAAACCAATACATGAGTGAAAATATTTGCACTGGACCCAGATCATTGTGCAAGATAATAAAAATCATTTTTTTCCTCATAGGAAAAGCATGTATTACAGAGTTTTGCAAACTACTAGTAAGAGGATATATTTAGAAAAAAAATTAAGTGACAACAGTTTATTCAAATGTTCATGGAGCTTTGAGGGCAAATCAGTATTAAAACAGTTTTCAAATGCTAACATTTTCCTGGATTTATATAGATGTTGTTTTGTATATTTGCTTTGGAAAATTTTTGGATTTTCATTTTTTTTATTTGTTCTTTTGAAAAATTTCCAGATTTTTATGATTATTTTAATTATGGCAGGTACAGAATAATTTTGCATACATTTAGAAAAACAAGCATTCACAATACTTTTGTAATCACAAAGTCTGCCACTAAATTAGTATTTCATGTGTTTACATTTAAATTATTAACTGTGGCTGAACACAATGGAAGCAGAAAGAACTTGTAATTTCAGTGATAATAATGGAATACGATTAGCCGCATATCTTTCTAAAACTTAAATGTGGTTTGCATTTGCATTTTGTTCTTGCTTTAGCTGTTGCAAGACCAAGATGTATGTTTTCCTTCTTCTAAGTCAATGGGATATTTTTAGTTGTCTTTTTTAAATTGTAAAATTAGTAACAACATCTAAAAAAGTATAAATGTATAAGACAAGGGTTAGTTTTTTTGAAAAAAGTAAAGAGTTGGGATAGTATGATGAAAACTATGTGTAATTTTTATATTTGTCCCTTGTACATTTAAAAAATTGTGCCATCAACTTTTATTAATTGGAGTGTGCAGATATCTTTGCACTATTTACAACATACTCCACATATAAATAATGCTGTTGGGTTTCTGAGTTTCCCAATGAAATTAAACTGCGGAACATTTAGATTTCCCATCCATTTTTTATATTTATTTTTCTGCACTTTTAAAAATTAGCAGATCCTTAAAAAACAAAGAAAAAGAATACATAAAATTATAAAATAAAAAAACAAGAAATCTAAACAAGCCATAAAAACATAAAGGATATATATTAAAAGACATGTAAACATTTCAATTAATGGAAGACAAAATGCATTAGAATCATCCATACATAATTTATATTGATCAATTCTGCAGGTCATTGAATAGTTGGATTTGTATGTTTGTCTTTCCAATAGCTGAAAGTAAGGTATAGAAAATCCACTTTCTTTACCTGAAATAATTTTCTTTGTTTGAAATACTATTTTGGAATAATATTCTGAACTATTCTGTGGCCTTGGGTGGAGAACCCCAAAATGCATGCAGTTGTAGAGTTGGTTTGTGCCCTTGTCAACTAGTTATAATAGGTGTAATTATTGTTGCATATAATAATAATAATAAAGTTGGAAGGGACCTTGGAGGTCATCGAGTCCAACCCCCTGCTCAGGCAGGAAACCCTACACCATTTCGGACAGATGGCTGTCCAGTCTCTTCTTAAAAACTTCCAGTGTTGGAGCATTCACCACTTCTGGAGGCAGGCTGTTCCATTGGTTAATTGTTCTAACTGTCAGGAAGTTTCTCCTTAGTTCTAGGTTGCTTCTCTCCTTGACTAGTTTCCATCCGTTGCTTCTTGTCCTGCCCTCAGGCGCTTTGGAAAATAGCTTGACTCCCTCTTCTTTGTGGCAGCCCCTGAGATATTGGAACACTGCTATCATGTCCCCCCTCGTCCTTCTCTTTGTTAAACTAGACATACCCAATTCCAGCAACCGTTCCTCATATGTTTTAGCCTCCAGTCCCCTAATCATCTTTGTTGATCTTCTCTATACTCTTTCTAGAGTCTCAACATCTTTTTTACATCGTGGTGACCAAACCTGGATACAGTATTCCAAGTGTGGCCTTACCAAGGCATTGTAAAGTGGCATTAATACTTCACATGATCTTGATTCTATCCCTCTGTTAATGCAGCCCAGCACTGAGTTGGCTTTTTTGGCAGCTGCAGCACACTGCTGGCTCATATTTAAGTGATTGTCCACTAGGACTTTGAGATCCCTCCCCCATACTATATCTGTACATTTGGTTTTTCTTGCCTAAATGTAGAACCTTACTTTTTTCACCATTGAATTTCATTTTGTTAGATAGCGCCCAGTGTTCAAGTCTGTCCAGGTCCTCCTGTATCTTAAGCCTGTCTTCTGGAGTGTTGGCTATTCCAGCCAGCTTAGTGTCATCCGCAAATTTGATGAGTTCCCCATCTATCCCCTCATCCAAATCGTTGATGAAGATGTTGAAGAGCACTGGGCCAAGAACAGAGCCCTGGGTCACCCCACTACACACTTCCCTCCATGTAGATGCGGTTCCATTGAGGACCACATGCTGAGTATGGCTGGTCAGCCAGCTACAAATCCATCTGGTGGTGATGCTGTCTAACCCACTTTTTTTCTATCTTATCGAGTAGTAGGTTGTGATCTACTTTATCAAATGCCTTACTGAAGTCCAAGTAAATTATATCCACAGCATTCCTCTGATCCACTAATTTTGTCACTTGGTCAAAAAATGCAATAAGGTTTGTCTGGCATGATATGTTTTTGACAAACCCGTGTTGGCTTTTAGTAGTGATTTTGTTTGCCTCTAGGTGTTCGCTGATTCGTTTTTTGATTATCTTTTTCAGAATCTTCCCAGGTATTGAGGTCAGGCTGATAGGTCTGTAATTTTCTGGATTAATTTTTTTTCCTTTTTTGAAGATGGGAACTACATCAGCTCTTTTCCAGTCCTCTGGTAGTTCCCCAGTGCTCCAAGAATTTTGAAAAATATAATTCAGTGGTTCTGAGATCACATCTGCCAGTTCCTTGAGAACCTTGGGGTGTAATCCATCTGGTCCTGGTGATTTGAACTCATCTAGGCTGGACAGATGCTCACTTATCATTTTCTTGCCTATCTTAACTTGTGTTTCTATACTGTTTTTTATGGCACTATTTTTAATAGGTTGGTCTGTTTTTTCCCTTTGTGTAAAGACAGATGCAAAAAACGAGTTAAATAGTTCTGCTTTCTCCCTATTGCTTGTCACCTTCTTGCCACTTTTGCCCACTAATGGACCAATCATTTCCTTCACTTTTTTCTTGTTTTTTACATGTTGAAAAAAGCTTTTTTTGTTATTTTTGACTTTGGTCGCAAGCCTTAGTTCATTTTGAGCCTTAGCTTTCCTCACTTCATCTTTGCAGGCTTGGGCTATTTGTTGATATTCTGATTTAGTTATGTGCCCCTCTTTCCACTTTCTATACTTGTCTTTTTTATCTTTCAATTTATCAGAGAGTTCTTTATGCAGCCATGCTGGTTTCTTTTGAGAGCTGTTATTTTTCCTCTTTGTTGGTATTGTGCTAGACTGGGCTTCTATTATCTCGCTTTTCCAGAATTTCCCATATTTCTTGAGTGGTTTTCCCCTGGAGGATTCTCATCCATGGAATCCTTCCCAAGCAATTAAACCCAAAATTTCTGTTATTAAGCGAGATAGTTGTTAAGTGAGTTTTGCTCCGTTGTATGACCTTTCTTGCCACAGTTGTGAAGTGAATCCCTGCAGTTCTTAAGTTAGTAACATGGTTGTTAAGTGAATCTGGCTTCCCCATTGATTTTGCTTGTCAGAGGATTGCAAAAGGGGATCACATGACATTGGGACACTGCAACCGACATAAATATGAGTCAGTTGCCAAGCGTCTGAATTTTGATCATGTGACCATGGGGATGCTGCAACTGTCATAGGTGTGAAAAACAGTTATAAGTCACTTTTTTCAGTGCCGTTGTAATTTCAATCAATCACCGAACGAATGGTTATAAGTCGAGGACTACCTGTACTAGTTTCACAATTTATACTATTTGAGTTTGAAACACTCTAACAGAAAGTGAAGCAAGATCTAACTAGAGAGAGAAAAACACCATCTTCAATTCAATACTGAATTGAAACCTTGAGAGGTATTCTTCTGGTAGTCACATTATTCAGTAATTTAACCAATTAAAGTTTTGTGCAGCTGTGTAATTTATATTTATAAATTATATTATGGTATTTGTTGGTTAAAGGAATTTTTTGAAACTTCCTTGAAGTCCCCCATAGAAGGAGAGAGAGTAAATATAACTAAAAAGTATGTAGTTAACAGAGCAGGCACTTTTTGGCCTAGTGTTGTTGGTGAAGCCTTTAGCCTCATGTGAATACCTTTTTATACTCTATTTACATTTCAAGCATGCTAAATAATCAAATGTCCACTTGACCTCCAGGAATCCCCAAGAAGACTATAAAAAGACTGAATGACTGCTGGAACAGGATTCTTAATCCTCACCAGAATAATGCTATGCCAAAATCTGCCTCAACACTTTTCCAACGTGTTCTTCAAAAACATCTTCTAAATGTCTAGTATCTTCTCGGAAGTATTTGAGAATTGTCGAAGTTTTAAGAATTCTTAATAAATTGTTCCTCATGCCCAGTGGTGGGATTCAAATATGTGAACAACTGGTTCTCTGTGTGGATGCCGCTTCCAGAAGTCCATTCTGGGCCTGGGCAACAAAAAATTAGCTACCGGTTCTGCTAAAGTGGTGCGAACTGGCTGAATCCCACCACTGCTCACGCCATAGCAACAGTCATGTTTAAAACAATGACATCTCTTGAAATAAGACAAGATTACTAATGGCATTCCTTTGATAATGACTGTTTCTTGAGTATCATTGATCCATGATGCTACATCATATGATCTTTATGGTTATCTACTTTTTAAAAAAATCATTTCGATTTCTACCCTTTCTTTTTGCTTTTATAAGCATTTAGGCTAGCAAACTTTTGACCTGATTAAATATGAATCTATCACCCTAATCCCACATTGAAATGTAAAAGATAAAGTCTCCTTCCAGTTGAGCTCAATTCTTGGATTTTCCATTGCAGCCTTCTGAGATATTTTTTAACTTGCACGGCCCTGAAATTCCTGGCTAATCTCCCATCTAAGTATTAACTAGACCTGACTCTATTAAGCTTGCCACCTGCCAAGCCTTCTTGAAATGTAAATCCCATTTATTTCAATGAAATACCTTTCAAATAAAAATATTAACTTTGCAAAGAAGATAGTAAGCCATCCCAATTAAAATGATTAGAGATCTGTCATGTCCTAACCACATTTTTAATATTATATTTTGAAATACAAAATACAAATTTCTATATCTCTCTGGTTAAGAATGTCTACAGTTTTCTACATTTTGTACCAAAACATATAATGTCATTTTCTTTCAATACTGTTGTCCCAAAAAAGAGTTTATATTATAACCTGATTGTTCTTTAAAAAAAAAAAACTTTGTAACTGCAACTCTATATATTTTATCACCTGTGAACATTTCACTGATAATAAAATGTAACATCCTTTAAATTAATTAGATTTGATTAAGACTTCAGGCCCGCAGGCCACTTAATTATGCAAAAATTATGTTAGCTATTTAAATTACCATTAAATTGATTCTTATGTTACTTGATATCTCACTTATAACCCTTCTTTACACTTCTATAAGTTCACAGGAAATTATTAAATCTCAGTGTGCTTATACCTGAAAATGATTAAACAACCACTCTTAAAATGAAAATACATTAAAATATTTCCTAAAGACAAATACAGTTCTCGAAGAAAGTACTGACCCCTTTTAGAATTTTCTGAAATTTTGAACTTCTTCGCATTTAATGTATCAAAAAACTATATGAATGCTGATTTCTTTATATACTATCTATAAAGCTCCCTTTTTACAACTCTATAATCCCTTAATTTGGGGTAGAGTTGGGACAACTGGATGGAGCTGAACATTTACTGGTCGGATGCCCTTCCTGATGCCATGAGGAGTTCACAGCAGATATTTTGCTGTATCTTTGCACCCTAAGAGAGAAATAACTGACTGACTGACTGACTGACTGACTGGCTGGCTGGCTGGCTGGCTGACAGACTGAACTCTCAACCTCCTGAGTGGGAGGCAAGCATCTTCACCAATAGGCCACTACACTGCTCAGTATTTTTTATATATCTGTATACTTCTAAAACTTTAATTGTGTTTAAATGTTTGTCTGCTTGTATCCTCAAGGTAGCCCAAACAGTCCATTTATACTTCAACATTTTTTGAATCAAGGTACCTAAAACCCATTAAAATAATGTGTATAAAAAAATCCAGGATCCATTACTCTTGAGCAATTCTATTAACATGTTCTGACCAGTGTTATTCTCAAAGTTGTGGCCGTTGCAGTATTCCCAAGGACATTATTTTTAATGCTCCCTGCCAGCTACCCACAAGCAAAGGCAATGGGGAAGCCAACAGGAAGTTAGAAGTCACTCCTACTCCTATTGCTTTTTTGCCTGCCCCTAATCATTCTGTTCATCTGTTTAGGTTAGTAAATAATGGTTTATTATTGAAGTTTGTTTGGGACTACAATTATTTTCCTGTTTTTGATATACTAGATAACTCATGACCTAATGGGTTATTCTTCTTTCCACATGGAATACAGGCCTGCACCATTTCACTTCTTCTCATGACCCTTAGGAGAGCCCTGGTCAATTCGCCTTCTGCTCTTCCTCTTTCCCTTTCTTCTTCAAGCTGCATAAACTGCCTGCCATTTTTTCTGGAGAGAAAGGAAACAAAAGGAACAGTGGACCATAAGAAAAACTGCACCCCTGCTTCCAATTCCAGCATGTCTCCCAAAACTCCCTTACCTCTAGGGAGGAAGAGGGATCACCCATTACCTGCTGGTGACTTCTAGTCAGCCCTATTTCACCAGGGTGCATCCAAGTCACTCTCTCATCCTTCCTCTTTCCACATATGATACAGGCTTGTGATGTTTTACCTCCCTTCCCAACCCTCAGGAGAACCCAGTAAAGTCTCCCCTTCTTTCTTCATGGCTGACCTATGGAACTGCCTGCCACTGTTGTGGAGAAGGGAACAAAGGGAGATATGGACCACAAGGAAAAATGCAACCCAATCCCCATTCCAGTCTTCCTCCAAGTTTCGCTTTTTCCCAGCATGAAAAAAATCCAGAACTAACCCAATAAAAAAGAAAAAGATAACTACCACACTTCCATCTACTGCTGTGAGCTAAGAGGTCATTGCCAAAACTAGTTCTTTTACTTCAATTTTTCTTTCCTTATAAGATTGTTGGTTGTAGCTGCAGTCATACAACCATTTAGTCATACAACTTAGTCATACATCATTTCCTGGGAGGAATCTTCAGAATGGAAAGTGTAATTCTTATTTTATCACCAGGTAAACTTTTTGATGCAGTGCTATTTTTATTAAAAGGTTATACATTCACACCTTTTCCCCCCTACCAAGTCTAAGATTAAATATTTTACACGAAAGCGTAAGCTAAACTGAGGCCAAGTTCCTGAAGGGTACATTAGAAGGTGTTGGATTTAAATATTAGCTGTCAAGGAAGTCTATATTTTTGGCAGTTATCAGGCACCTTTATTCTGTGTAGTATTGAAAATTCAACTTTGATTTTTCCTTTACAGCAAAATGAATCACATATTTTACTTTAATTTCTGATTCTTTTTTGGCTGTTTGGTCCAATGATGCTGTGCCAAAGGAATGCTTTAAAAATTTATACTAGCTTATGTTAAATAATGTATCATAAAATAAGCTAATTTGAAATTATAAGTTGAACTTCCTGACTATTTCCAAGAATCTTCCTTCCCCTTTCTTGCGGGAGAAGGTACCTTCATTAATGATTTCTACTGTCTTTGTAAAAAGTCAGAATATTTTAAATTTTTCTGTAAATTAAGTGGTATGAAGCCTCATAGAAAGTTTGGGGGCAGGGCAAAAGCTCTAATTTTTAAAGTCTAAAAACTTCTTTTTAAGTGCTAGAAAACTTTGGCCTGTATAAGACACCTATTTTTAGATTCCACTTTGGCAAGGGAGATGGTTTCAGTTTTAAGCTTTCCATGTCCAAAAACAGCACATCAAAAGATGGAAATACTTTTCTTAAGGCCTGCTTTGATCTTAGCTTGAACACATTTTACTGACTTAAGTGGTGATAATTGCTTGTCTTAAATAGAATCTAGATTCCTATCAGTGTAATAGGAAGTGGGAGTTCTTGGATCCTAACTCCAAGAGAAAATAAGAAAATAACTGAATTACCTGCAGCTGTTGTTAGTGGCTGCTAATGATGTAGCAAAGAGTGTAGTTGGATAGTGGGATGTCCACTAACGAGTCTTCAGTGCTTTGCTCCTTTCTTATTAATGCCCTGGTCTCTCAGGAAAGCTGGTAGAACTTCTGCGGATCAAGGATATCCTCGTAGCTTTGACTGACTTTCTAGCTAAAATGTAATAACTGAAACTCATACAAGTAGTCCTCATTTACCTATCAAAATTGGGACTGGCAGCTCTGTCATTAAGCAAAGCAATCGCTAAATGGGAAATCACATGATCGTAATTTCCTCACTCTCATGACTTTTGTGACTCACATGACTTTCTTTTTCTTCACTCTCTGTACTTCGAAATGTTCACCCTGATGCTAGGACAATTAGCAAAAAGGAAATTAATGTTTCTATTTACATTCATTAGAAAGAAAAGGATTGCTTTCCCCAAGTTCATTCAGAGATGGGAACCGCAAGCATGGTACACAAACAGCCTGGTGTATTCTCCATTGTGCTCCTACTTACTCTTTTGTAATCCTTTTCTCACCATCTCTTGGCTCTACAAGAGGGAGGAGCCAAGGACAACACATACTGACTGTAAAGACAATCACATGACTGAGGACACAGCAAGGGTAAAAAGATACGGGCATTGGCCATAATGTTAGATTTTTTTCAGCACTGTTGTAACTTAGAATGCTCACTGAATAAGGCAGTCCATAAGCAAGGATTACCTGCATACAAATTGAAAATAAAAAAATCACATTGGCCATACTGGGCAGTTTATTTCCACAATTTTCATACTTCAGTTATCAAAAGCAGCTTGAATGTGATCCATGATAGTTTCAATTTCTGAAGACTTGAAATACTGACAACATGGAGCTTCTGCAGATCATACACACATAGTTCCTTCCCTCATACCATACAAACAGAAGGAAGTCTCCAAGCAGCCTGGCTGAAATAGCACATGGTTAAGCTTAGTGTAGAAAAAGTTGCAGGTTTTATTAATATATATATATATTGTCCTTCCCATGTCTCTGTTTATCTATGAATGAATACAGGTAGTCCTGGTCATAATTCAAATGTGATTGTTAAAAGAACCCATTGTTTGCTAAGCAGCATGTTTGCTGAAAACTGGAAGTAAACACTGAAATTTGGCCCATGTGAATTACAGTCATGTGACTGCGGAATGCAGCAAATTGTCATAAATGTGGGCCGATTGTTGATTGCCTGAAATGCAATCATGTGATATCAGGAAGGGGGCAGCTATTGGAAGTTTGGAACCTGATTATAAGTATCTTTTGGGGAGAGGTGTCCATCATAATTTTGAAAAACTGCTAAGTGACAGGTCATAAGTTGAGCATTACCTGTAGCTGTTATTTTTTCATCAATAGCTGTGCTGTTTATATATTTTTAAAACAACTATAGGAGTTTACCAATTTTCCAGTTGATTGAGGAAGAAAGGTTTCACCCACTGCTGCCTTATAGCCAATGTTGGCTATTTGCTGCTCCCCAATTTCTAACACTGCCTAAAGTTGCTGGAGAGTAAGCTGGGATCCTCTCCATTAAACTCAGTATGAAAACATATCTAGAATTACTCTGAATATTGAATACTCAATAATACAGAGGACAGAAATCATTACATGATAGCATTTTCACTGCATACTGAAAGAGCAGGTTTTAATGCAACTCTAAGTATCACATTCTTGTGTTCTATAATTTTCAGAAAAAAGTAGCACACTGAAAGTTATTTATTTTCCTGTTCACTTTATAACAAAAAATATAGAACAAAATGGCTTTTCTTATAAACCAAAGTGCAAAGCATGCTGATAAATCACTATGAAGCATCTTTGACATACTAGAAAACTAACAAGACTTTTTTATGTTTCAATTAAGAATATTTTCGTTTATCAATATATCAAAAACATTTTCTATATTTTTCTCAAACAGATAGAAAACCTTTGCCATAAAAATTAGCCAATGCAGGAAGCAGTTTCTGAAATGGCTTCAAACATCACCTGTCTTCCAGGCACTTAAACATGACTATCTATTTCTTGTGATTTGGGAATGTAATAAACCTAATGGTAATTTTTAAATGGATGAGGATTAGTATATTTCTGTATTGTTCATCTGAGTTCACAGGGTATATAATATGCTTCCAGTCAAATCACCTGAAATACAGATGGTGAAAAGAATGTGTGTTATTATTTTGTTTTAAAAGATAGGCCACATATGGCTTGTTATCTTTGACCACAAAGCAGAAGTAAATTTTCCCCATCAAAATAGATGTATCCATGTTTTATGTATGCTCACTGCAATAACATTTCCCTAAGAATGTAATGAAATAGTCCATCCTTCTTAGTCTTTACACTGTATAGATTTATGCAGCATGGCCCACATAGAGTATATTGTATTATCCCAAATAATGCAATTATGGTAGGTATATAATATGTGATTCCTCAACGGGAGCATGAATTATATTCATACAATAGTTTTCTTTCATAAACTACATAATTTATTTTTTACTTCTCCAGGGCATTTGTTTCTTTTCCACAATTTATTTGCTTGGAATAAATTGGAATTATTTATTTCCATAATATTTATATCTATTTAGAGGCAGAGAAACAGGGAGAAGCATAATTTTATTATCTTTTAGAAATCTGCTTTGCAGTGGGAAAATGTACAAAATGAAGTACCCAGAAAATGTTGTATAATATATGGCACTGATGATCAGTTGGGGATGAGTCATATGTTTATAATGCTCAGTGGTAAATGCTTTTATTCAGAGGTTGCAAATCTGTGTCCTTTGGGAAAGATTTAAGGTTTTCTCCCCTAACTTTTGCTGAAATGGGAACTGTACATTAGTCAGGGCTTACAACCAGTTGAGCTTCAGATCCAAAGAATCTAACTTTTCAGACTTTTATCATAGGAAATTTAGACAAAATGCTCCTAAAATTATTTCGTTCCATTTCCTTCCAATCTAAAGCAAACATAAAAACAAAATTATTATTGCAGAGACCATAAATGAAGGAAGGAGATGAGGAGGTGCAAACTACTATCCTGTCACCAACAGCAAATAACAGTCATTAAAATGCTCCAGTTTTGGGGTATTCTGAAGTTGTCCAGGGCAAGGAGGATAAATGACAAAAGCAGCATTCAACAACCCAGGCCCAGGTCAAGAACAACAAAGAACAATCTAGCCAAAGTTCAGTTCTATGTTTGTTCATGCCATATACTGTAGACAGAATCTTGCCAGATTAAATGTATACTACTCTAACTCTAATGGACATACCCTGGGAGATTCTAGGGAGTGGTTATCTTAAATCCTACCTCTGTCTCTGATCTAGCTCTGGGCTGTGTTGTCTCTTGCGTCAAACCATTCCTTAGAAAATGTTCCCTTCTTTCTGGGAAACTGTGACTTCACTGTAATCCATCATATTGCCTCCCTCTGTGTAAGCATATTCCATCGCTATACATCAGCCATCCTCCCTGGTACATATGTCATGAAACTGCATGCATATGCAAAAAGGGTGAAGCTTACATTGCAACAGCACAATCCTACTTTGATCATATTGATGATTTTTTTTAAATCCTGCAGATGCTTCTGGACCTCTCTGATGTTGCAGAAGGATTGTGTTGTAATGGTCAACATATGTCTGATAAAAAAAATCCTGATTTTCTGCTGGAGATTCTGTCCAGTGGAATCAGCTCCTTCCAGAAATACAACTAGCCCCATCAATTGCTAATACTGAGAAGATTCATAGAAACTTAGTTATTTTTAGGCGGCATTCATAGATGGGTATATGAAGGATGGATGTACCCAGGATGAATGTAGGTGCTGTTAATGATGTACTACTGTTCTAATGTGATTTCAACTGATGTCATTTTATATATTTTTTCAAACATTATAAAATAATAGTTAAAATTGATAACTTATTAAAAAAAATTATTGAAGTCAGAAACAACTGAACTATTTTAAATTCAGACTATTTATAAATCAAATTCAGACTGGTGTTGAAATACCTTCATATCTGAAGAATTTTTGGACTTCTGTCGAAGCAATGGAAGATAGCTCATTTCAGACTATGGCATAATGAGGACCTGGCAAACAGATCGGCACCTCAAAATTTCTCTTCAGATAAAGGGGAGGATGTGATATTACCCACAAGTGCTCCATACAGATACCCCTCATAAGGAGACCATAAAATAGTGGGTTTTAGAATTCCAGGGAAGTTAGTTTTGCCCAAGCTGTAGTTTGGAGCCTTCAAATAGACAGCTGGGTTTCTCCACTTTCTTTCTGGAAATTGCTTGTTGTTAACTGTTAACTGTTAACTATTTTTTGGATATCAAGAACCTTCAGAATGTCAAGTTTCATCACACTAGATCCTTATCAAAAAAGTTTCAGAAGTTTAAGAACTTGGAAAAATTATTCTGAAATAAATAGCAAAAGAGTAATTAAAACATTGGTTTTGGAAAGTTAAAAATGGGCTGAGGGGCAGATGGATTGGAGATAAAAAAAAATTATTTATAAGAATCCGGCTAGTAGGGTATGAAATTTTCCTGCAGATTAGACAAAAACATGATAAAAGAAGACTTTGAAGGCTGGACACTAGAGACAACCAGAAAGAATTAAATATTATAATTAAAGGAAAACAGACCCACTAATAGAGAAGGGAGAAAAATATTTAACTTTGGAAGAATTCAAGAACATTTTAGAATAGTGCACCTAGAAAATTCTCTTGCTGTTAAGATTGTGTACTACCATTAAAAGGGTTTAAAAGAAGAGACAGAAGAGGAAATAACTAAGAATCAGGCTATTTTGAATATGGATTTTAAAAAGATGAGCTACAAAATGGTATGGATATGGACACCTGATTTACAAGTGAAACTGGCTGGTGTCTTAATAAATAAAAGGAACAAGTAAATAGAATACCAGAAAAATGACTTGGATAATTTTCCTATCTTGGACTTAAAAAATGAATGTGTTATACCTTTAAAGGAGTTCCTGAAAAAGACAAAGAGAAAATGAAAAAAATCAGTTTTGGGGATACTTAAAGGGAATAAACATCAAGATCTTTAAAAGCAAAAAAGAGGAAATATAAAGTTGGTTTATTTGATCAAGGTTAAAATATATATAATGCTCTTTCTATTAACTTTTAATGGGTTTTGCCTCAAGCAGGACTTAAAGACAAGGCTTTAAACATTCATTTATAGATAAGGGGTCCTTGATGCTCTTTGAGCTTGCTTGTTTTCTTGCAGACGTTTCATTACCCTAACTAGGTAACATCATCAGTGCTAGGCTATTTATAGTTAAGATATGGGACAAAGATATGTGGGGGGGGGGTTGTCACATTTTAAGACAAAGTATAAGTTATAGTGTTAAAATGAAAGGAAAGCATTACAAAATTGGCTTATTGGTAAGGATAAAATATAGATGTTGTGTATTTCATGTACATGCTAAACCTATGAAGGAGTTTCCTGAGAGGAGACAAATAGAAATGATAAGAGATTAACTTGTGGGACATTATTTAAAGGGATTAAATCCCTCAATATTTTTAATATGTTGTTACTGGTAGCTTTTAATGGATTTTTCTTGACTACATTTGAATGATAAGACTTTAAAGATTTGTTTATAGATAAGAGATATGTTATGGAAAAAGGGATTTTTTGTTGTATTTTGGGAGAAAATGATGTTACTGTTTTCAAAGTAAAGTAAAGGAATATGAAACATTTATTTGATTAAGGTTAAAATATATATGTTGTTATTCCTGGTAACTCTTGATGGACGTTTGGTAATTAAGACCAAATGACTAATAATTTGTATTAGTTTTTTATCTTTATCTTTTTAAATTTTATTGAAAATTATTATTAAAATATAGATGTGCAGAATTTTCTTCAACTGTTGCTTGCCTGGAGGATGATTTACCAAAATGCAGATCCACTAGTTGTTTATGTTTGGTACTCAAATAATATACACAAATGTGTGCATTTAAGTCCACTGAAATCGGTGACTTTCAGTCAGAGAGCTTTTGTTCTTGCTTTGCTTTCAAAGGATGGGAAACAGAGCATCATACTATATGAACCTTGAACTTACAAAGGGATAGATGTAGTTCTTTTAAAATTTTGAAAGGCATAGAATATTAAAAGAACAGTGCAGGAAGTCCTGCAGTTTGGTGTGGTAGTACAGCTTTTTATATGCAAATAATGAAGGATGGGTGCCGGCCAGTGCTGAGCTGGATGAACCAGTGGTCTCATTCTGAATAAAATAACTTCCAAGGTTCTCGTTAAATCTCAAACATTTACATTTGAGCAACAGTTCAGTCCTGTGCAAAGTAGTTATCCATAAGGTCAGAGGGTTAATTGTATTGGCCACAGTGCAATGTACAAGGGGTTTTATTCTTGTAATGCAAAGTTGTCTGCTCTTTTTTCAAACAGATGCCACTGTAGCAACCATTCATTATTATATATGCACGTGCAGAGCATATGAGAAAAGCAGTTTTCTCGGCTTCTTCCTTTTTCCATGTTCAGTGAATGCTATAGAGAGGAAGCGCCTTACCACTAAGTTTTTGAAATGCTGTATAATAGATAAATAGAAGCTATTTTCTGAAGGAACAGACAATTTTGTCAGTTTTGCTGTCTCCAGCAGCCAAGATTTTTTTTAAAGTCTCAAGTGCTCTTGTCCGTTTTATGAAGAAATTTGCAATTTGTTAAAAGATTCCATTGGGAAGAAGGCAGCTTAGAAAGACAGATGTATGGCTGATAGATATATAGAGATAGGTAGCTATCTCTAGATAGCTAAATAGCTAAACAACTAATAGCTAGCTAGATAGTTAAATACATAGATAGCTTGATAGCTAGATAGAGATACCTATTTCACAATTTAATATCCAGCTCTTCCTAGCACTCTGAGAACTACATACTTCTTCCATGTGGCTATTACAGTCTTTCAGGAAAAAAGTGGGTGACAACTGTATTACCAAATTTTTAAGAGCTAACCACTCAAGCACTTCATCTGGTAAATGAACTGATCAGATTCACTTTCTCTTACACTCAGTATTTCCACACCTCAGGTAACTGTAATTTAATTTCTGAGGAACTTGTTAATTTTTGTAAGTTCTTTTGTATATTTATTTTTAAAATGAACAAAATTTTCATATATTTCTAATGATGGGACATGACATTCATGCTGTATTTGAATTAGTATGAATTTCCACTATGGTCTTCTTGACAGTGAACAATTTTATGGCACCACCAACTCCTAGATTCTGTACTTTGAGTCTTGTCTGCCTTGGTCAATATAAATTATAATGAAAATTACATCTAAATACTTATGTAGCAAAGAAACCTGAAGCACTGCTTATTTTTATGGATAAAGCCTCCTGTTCTACTCACTCATCACCTCTCAAGTTATTTTCTAGGTACCCTACTACCATTATATATGATCCCCTTTTGGTACAAAAATTGTTTGTAGTAATGAAATAATTATAAGGTTCTCTATTATAAAACATTTCTTTGAAATCAGTGGATTGGTTTTTAGGTCAATGGAATGGTAGTGGCTATGGTAGAAAGCAGGCAGAGCTGGGGTGGGGAGTAAAATGCATCATAAGTTTAGAGTCCTTGCATTGCCACAAGAGATCCAAGTCCCACCCCCTTTGAAATCCAGCGACCCTTATATAGTACCAATTTAGTGTTGATCATGAGTTGACCAGATTAAAGTCAGGCACAAAGAATCAAGACCATTCATGTAGATTGCAACATAAATAATTTTTTGAAGTCTATGCACAAGAATCAAGTCAACTAATAGTCAGCACTAAATTGAATTTCAGAATCATAATAGAGCTGGAAGGGACCTTGAAGGTCTTCTAGTGCAGCCCCCTCCTCAAGCAGGAGATCCTATTCTATTTCGGACAAGTGATTGTCCAGTCTCTTCTTAAAAACCTCCAGTGATGAAGCACCCACAACATCTGAAGGCAAGCTGTTCCACTGGTAATTGTCCTCACCGTTTAGGAAGTTTCTCCTTAATTTCAGGTTGCATATTTCCTTGAATAGTATCCATCCGTTGTTTCTTGTCCTGCCCTCTGTTGCTTTGGAAAATAAATTGACCCCCTCCTCTCTGTGGCAGTCTCTAAAATACTGGAATACTGCTATCAGATCCCCCTATCCCTTCTTTTCTCTAGACTAGCCATATCCAATTCCTACAACCATTCTTCATATGCTTTAGTCTCCAGGCCTTTAATCATCTTAGTTGCTCTTCTTTGCACTTTTTCAAAAGTCTCATCTGTTTTGTAATGTGGTGACCAAAACAGGATGCAGTATTCCAAGTGTGGTCTTAATAAGGCTTTATAAGGGTGAACAGAATTTAAGAGGGGCTAGACTCGGATCTTTTGTGGCAACACAAGGACTCTAAAGTGATGACTTATTTTACTCCGCCATTCCCCCGGCTCTGCTTTGCTTTCTCTTACAGGGACTCAGGTTAAGGACATGATCTTTGTTGAGTAACAACTGAAAAGGTAGATCAAACAAAGGTTATCCTTGCTGGCCTAGGAGCCATTTCTTTCAACTCCTGTTTGGTTGAAAAGCTGTTTCTTCCATCTCTGTCTAGGAAGAATGTCAGCATACCAGTGGCATATACCATGCACCATTGCCAGGTAGCTATTAGCATCATGTTGATCTGAAGCCAACTTGCTTTTATCCAAGCAAATTTTGTCAATCTGGAATGAGAAACTGATGCTTGATTACATGGTATGTTTTACTTTTTGCTATCCAAATTAAAATAACTAAAGTTGTGCAACAATTCAAGAGTTTAGGGTCAGTTGATTAACTGGCAGCATCAATCCGGGGCTATAATTCAATTAAAAAACATCAATAAAAATCTAATTTCAAAAGTCTCGAGCAGAGTGCACCAATATGCCACCAGCAGCAGTTGGAAAGCGCTCGGCTTCTCTTGAATCACTGCCCATTTTTAATAAGTATTCCGAAAATTATACCAAGACTTCAAAAGAAATTGTAAGGAATTGTTAACCGGTTTATTAATGTTTTATGTTTTATTAAAAGTTTGGGTGTACATTTCACAATGAGCAACATCAAAAATCAGACTTTTTGCCTGTAATTCTGCTTCCTCCTGTCTTTCTGCCTTTGGGATTCACTCTTTTCCTTTCATCAGCTGCCATTTTCAGCCGCATGCAGTAATTTCATGGCTCATTGGAAGCGCTGAAAACCTTTGAAACCACAAATGCTAACCTACCTGGCCTGCAGCCATTTAGGAAGAGATTAATTTAGCAAACAGAAGCAAAACACTTTCTACTCCTAGCCTGTGCATAATTTCACTTCTATCTATATTTATTTTACAGGGAGCAGCGTAATGACAATTTCAGTAATTGCAACTCTGTAAAAATTTGCCTACCTAGCTTATCTCACTATCGCAAGACTGTGAGTCAGTCAGATTAGAGGGAAATAAAGTACAGTGTGAAGCTGCCTTGGTTGCCTTCCAAAATTAAAAAAGAGAATGTTTTTATATCAAACTTCAGTGATGCTTTGCCACTTATTTGTACACTTATATGCAGGACAATAGAGTTTCTAATATGCTGGGAAGGGATGTGTCTACCTTTTAAAAAAATATACAGTGATTTATAGATGCAACCTCTTCAGCCCCCACCCCCCAAAGATGAAGAAAGAAAGAAAGGAAGGAAGGAAGGAAGGAAGGAAGGAAGGAAGGAAGGAAGGAAGGAAGGAAGGAAGGAAGGAAGGAAGGAAAGAAGGAAGGAAGGAAGGAGAGAGGGAGAGAGAGAACATATGAGGATGCAGCTAGAACATTGATGTTGGCCCATTGCTACAGATTTAGTTACAAATAGCTGTTGATCACTCTGCAAGTCCATCTGGGGCAAATTTAGGCTATCAGGCTTGGAAGGAATTCAGATTCTAAATTAGCTCACAAACTGTTAGGTTGAAAATGAAGTTTAAATTATTCTATTGTTGTTAAACCAAGGGGAAAATAATAAATATCAAATCCCATGGGCTGTCTGATAAATCTTTTCTTACAACAGCTGATTTCCTTCAACCTGACTTCTTAAAGATGAGTCCTGTTATTTATTTGCATGTTAAAAATAAAACACAATAGTCTAAACAAGTGTTAACAATCTCTGTGTTAGGGTATTCCTTATTACATAAATATGTCATTATTAAATGAACGAGGAATTCCCATTGCATTTAGGGGTGATTTTTGTTTTGTTTTGTTTTCATTGAGGAAGTCTAACCATTCAGAGTATTAATTGGAAATCTGAGGTTAATGGACTTACTTTGACCTAGATATTGAATTGTTCAGAAAGCTTCAAGAATATACGGTACTATTGTTCTAATAATGTCGTTTCCAAAGAAATAAACAAGACTAGATCAACTGTTATCGTAGTTTGATCGGTTAATAAAACTGAAATTAACACTAGCTAGTTTAGAGTGCATGATACATTTCCACAAAAACATATTTTCATGCATTGAGAATAAATTGATACCTTGTCTTCTTATGAAGGCTACAGTATTACATCTTTGTATACACTATTCTATTATGGAACCTTTCAGCACATATAATAAGGATACTATTGCATATATGAAAACATTTGGATGACATGGGTAATTTTTATGGCCGCAATTTTAACAGCAACGGGGGAATCTGAAAAGGGGAAATACTTAACTAAATGACTTTATATAATCTTTATATAACCTTAAAAATTTACTTATTTTAAGTATGGGATAATGGTTCCACAATTGACAGAGAATACCAAAAAAGCAGTCTGCTATTCACACACAGAGATATAAATTGCATACGATGCATTGAAAATTTAAGCTGGTAAATTCTGCTTATTTTTATAACAAAGAGAAATCAAACATCTTTCTTGTTCTTCATTATGATTTTAATAAACATGACAATTTTTCCTATGATGGAAAGTGAAGTGTAGAACATTAAACTTGTTTATGCACTTTTTTTTATAATAGCTAATTCATTTAAGCACACAGAAGGCAATGGAATGAGTGGCCAACCCACACAGATGTACACCAACAATCTGGCATCTCATCATGTTCATAAAATATGTCAACAGTACCTGGATTCTTTCCATCTTTATTTTAAACTATTGGTATTTATACCATACAAGCAATTTTTCCTATTGTTAAAATTATGTTCTCACTAAATAAGAATAGAAACAGAGCCAAATGTCCATGTTGTTAGCAATTTAACACAAACAGTATCTTTAGAAAAAGAAAAAGAAACCTTTTCTAAATAAGATACTGTATATACTTGAGTTAATTATATTATTATTGTAGGAGATTCTATTAAGATCAGGAAGTTGTGTCCCTAATAGAACAGATTTATTTATGATGAATTGAAATGTGCAAAATCAACCCTTCTGTTTCAGTGTCCTTTGATATTTGAGATTAATTTCTTTGGAAATGCTGAAGATTTCATTTAAAAATTCTAGCTTTGGGATCAGGTACTACGTTTTTAAATGTAAATACTTAGATTTCTCTGGACTGCTATTTTGTTTTCACCTCTATTGGAAATCCAAAGCATGATCTGCAATTTGGTAGCCTGCCCAGAACTGAGCATGTTGGAAAATATTTTGGTGAAAGATACATGACACTTCGTGACATAGGAACTCTCCTACTGCTATCCCCAGTGGCCTCTCCGTATTTGTCCATGCCCATGTAGGAATCTGTCCATTTCAATTTCAGTACTCTCTGTTCCTCATTTTTCCAATGTGAAGGTCAGGCTTCTGTACATTTCTCATGTTTAAATATATCAAAATAGTAAATATACCAAGTTTAAATAATTAAAATGTATTTCTTTTTAAAGAATGCATAACATTTGTATTTATTTGGTACATATTTCTCCAAACATGCATTTTGCTTGCAGTTTTATCTAAGGTTGCATAGGTTTTTGCAAATAATTTTCCAAGTAAGTTGTATTTTTGTACATTAGTTTTACCAATCTATGCATGTATGTGTTTCTGTAAGAGAGAAATACAACATGTTTGACAAAGTGCATTACAAATTAATACATTTGTGAGTAATGAATGATAAATAATTTAAGTATTGGTTAGAAAATGCAAAATTACAATGTGATCTAAAAGAATTTCCACCATAATGATCACAAAAATCCAATGGGGTGTGCGTCTCTTTGGAGATTACTATGCCCTTGCAGAAGATAGAAGCAATTCTCTTTGCACTATAGTTATTATTGTCACTTAAGATATCCTCCATATCAGAGCAGCAACCTCCGGTATCCCATGGAAGTTATTTTCTAAGGTCACCAGCTAAGGCTTTAAAAGCTTGCCAGCTGTAATGTGATCTGAATTTGCTTGCTATGTGCATGGCTAAAGCATAGGACTTTATTCCTGTATGTTCAAGCACAGTTAAATGATTTGTGAATGATGCAGAAACCAGGGCTAGTTTAATTCAGGTGTCTGATTTATCAACCCAATGTTGCTTGTAATAAGTTATGCATAAGTCATTATGAGTGGACATACTCCATCTCTTTCTGCAAAGCGGAAATTAATGAAATGAAATTGGGAACTTTGAAAATCAGGATACATATGCAATGTAGGAAAAAGTGGTGTGGGTTTGTGAATCTCTCTCTCTGTGTGTCTGTGTGTGTATAAAAGAGAAACACTGATACAACCTTAACTCTAGTCATACAAATGATGCTGCTATTATTTACTATGGTAACATTATAAAAGACTACACTGTTTGGGACCATTATCCTTCCAGCTCTCTTTTCAGTACAAATCATTATATTTATTATCTGTCGTCTTGTATAGAGGGTCATGAGAAAGGCCAATCGAAAGCAGAAGAAGCCTGCTTTTCAGAAGAAAATTGGACCTATTTCTAATTCTCTTTCATTCTCAAGCATAAGGAAGTGCAGACTTTTTTTGTGTGTGAAAAATTGTTTCATGCAAGATAAAAGTACAGATTATCGGTGAGAAAATGGCACACTCTTTCTGACACCTTGCAGATTCCTAGGAGATATTGCCAGTTTTCCTAAAAGATTTTCATCTTTTATATACCCAGAGAAAAATGTGTTCCCTTTTAGACACTGAGCTGCAGGTGCCAGAATTTAAGACATTATCTTTGAATATGTTATACATAAGGTATATCAATGATTTGGGGATATGTTTTAACAATACGACATCTTAGAATAAATACCGTTCGGAACATCATGGGGAAAATAGATGGTTTTTATGAATATGTGCTCAGCGTTCTAGTTCCATTGAAAAGACATGCCTTTTTTTTTTTTTACTTAGAAACAGAAATTTTGTGTGGAAAACCCCCCCCCCCAAATAATTAAGTCAATAAGGGTCCTTCGTGTATTAGAAATTCTGGAGTTATAATCAAGATACATAATGTACAATTTCCTTTCTTAGTGTTTTGCAGTAAAAAGAAAGGCAGAAAGCAATATGGAGGATTATAAACCGAAGGCATTGTTTTCTAGAGAACTTTTCCCATCCCTGGTCAATTTCATGAATAAAGCAACTGAGTTGCATCATTAACAGAACTACTAATTTCTGTAGAAAAGCATCTGTTGGGGATATTTTAATTTGGATTCCTGCCCTTAATAGGAGTTGGACTTACTGACCTAAATGGTCCTTTCCAGCTCTATGACATTGCAGTAATTTTTCAATTCCCAATTACTTTCCATGCACAAGTGTCCATTTGGCACTGAAAAAGCATAGAATCCTGTTGTATGTTAAAGATATATTATACTGCTTCTGTATATATTTAGATGAGTGAATAATACTGTAGTTTGAAAATCTGAGTTGCAGTATCTTAATGGTCAATGTCTATCTCCAATAGGAGACTTCACTCTCTAGAGAAGGCTATAAAGCTGGGAAAGGTGGAAAAGAGAGAAGAAGAGGACCAGCAACAAGATAGATGGACTCAGTTGCAGTGATGATAAGTGCACCATTGGGAGACTTGAAGGATAGGTTAGGAATGGATCATTATGGGAAAAAAATCTATGTGGTTGCTAAGAATCAACACATAAGCAATCAATGGCCAATTAATGGATAAAGTGAGGAGACAAGCTCTGGTTCAGCAAGCCACTTTGTTCCAGTTAAGAACCATATCAAGATGGTTAGCTCATGCTATGTTGAATGTGAATAGTATATATAGCATAAAAGTGGTCATTTTCTTGCTCATTACAATGTTTATCTTACAACTATCAATCAATCAAAGTAGAGCTGGAAGGGACCTTGGAGATCTTCTAGTCCACCTCCTGTTCAAGCAGGAGACCCTATACAATTTGAGACAAGTGGCTGTCCAGTCTCTTCTTAAAAATCTCCAGTGATATCGCACTCACAATTTCTGAAGGAAAGCTGTTCCTCTGGTTAATTATTCTCACTGTTAGGAAGTTTCTCCTTAATTCCAGGTTGCTTCTCTTCTTAATTAGTTTCCATCCATTGTTTTTTGTCTTGCTTTTTGGTGCCTTGGGAAATAAGCTGACCCCCTCGTCTTTGTGGCAGCTCCTCAAATACTGGAATACTGCTGTCATGTGAACCCTAGTCCTTCTTTACTCTAGACTAGACATATCCAATTCCTGCAGCCATTCTTCATATGTTTTAGTCTCTAGGTCTTTAATCATCCTAGTTGCTCTTCTCTGCACTTTTTCTAAAGTCTCAACATCTTTTTTATAATGTGGTGAGCAAAATGGTTGCAGTATTTCAGGTGTGATCTTACTAAGCTTTTATAAAGCTGTACTAGTACTTCACGTGATTTTGATTCTATGCCTCTGTTTATACAACCAAGGTTTGTATTAACTTTTTTGGCTGCTGCTGCACACTACTGGCTCATATTTAAGTGATCATCCACGAGGACTCCAAGGTCTCTCTCACAGTTACTGTTTTTAAGCCAAGTTTGCTATTGTACTTTCCCCATTGAAGAAGCTTTCTCCAACTGGCTAAAATTTTTCTTTTCTTTAATTACTTCCTTAATTACTTATAAAGGGGCTCCTGGATTTGATTAGCATCGTGTCTTCTCTTCTTTTAAACTGGTTCTAAGTTATACAAAATTTAAACCAGCATCTGTGACAATGGATTAAATCAATTTCTATTTTATTTTCAGTAAGAAGGGAATAAAGTCTTAAAAACATGTCTGGAAATATTATGAGTCAATATTCATGCTGGTGTATACTTCTGTTATCAGTATGATAACTGATGTTAATTCAGTAAATATTTTCAGCATTGTAAACAGTGGGCAGTGTAGTGGTTGTTAATACAAAGTAGACAAAATGACTGACAATATAAATAGAAGAGGCACTGGTTCTCTATGGATCAACAGCAAAGTTTTGAGTTGAGTTTTTGCCAACACTTGCAGGGAAAAGAAACATGACTGTAGATAAATGAATTTCAGAGTTTATAGATGACAGCAATAGTTCCCTGCCCTAATTTTTCCCCATAAACAAATGGATTTCATTATTAAAAGTCAAGAGAACAAATTCCTTAATAGCTCTAGAGTTTTATTTTATGTGCATTGAAAGTTTATTTTAAACAATTTTTATGAATTTATTTGGAGGAGGAAAACATACATATCTGGGCATTTATTTGATTGAATCTAATATCAGCTAATTGATTATCACAATTTATAACCATATGAATAGCTATATAGCTAAAGTTATATAGTTTATATTATAGTTATATGTAACTATAATTAGAATAATATCTATAATGATGACCCAAGAATGGGCAGAGAAAGTGTTCCAATTTGTTTAGCAACAATAAGGCAACCTGTTTTCTGGATATGAAAATAAGGAGAGCCTTTCTTATTTTCTTCTCTTTTTAAGATCACCAAGAGCCTAGTAAAAGAAAAAGAATTCTATTGGTAGGGTACTCCAGATTATCAGAAAATAGATGTTATAGGTGTACATTCTGCAGAAGAGGAAGTGCTGAATTTTCTCTCCATTGGAAATGAATAATAGTGGAATTATTTAAATGTTCTCCCTTCTCTTGGTGTACTTCTCATTTGTTCTCCAGACATTTGGCTTGAAGACCTACAGAATCTAGACCACTTTTGGAATGAGAAAGTCACACATCTCTATGAGCACCAGACTATAATGGACATTTGGCAACATCTCTGAATTTGCCATCTCCTCCCCATTCACATGTTTGAAAAAATGTCATTTCTTTATGAGAACAATCTTGTGATTATGTCTATGGAGATTCTCAGTCATCCAGGTCATGGTTGTCCCCAAGGTCCTTTTTCAAAAGGTAACTGGACTTTCTTTGTTTGGCTTGAAGATGTTTCGCTTCTCATCCAAGACCTGAAGAAGCTTCACGGACTGCTTGAAACTGCTTGAACAGTCTTCAAGCAAAGCAAAGAAAGTCTTTTGAAAGTTCCTTTTGAAAAAGGACCTTTGGGATGATCTTGTGATTAAAAAAAAATAACAAAATCAGTTCCTCACAATTAATCAAAGTTTCTTTAGGAAAACCAATGAAACTCCAAGTTTGATTCTTACATGAGTATACACATTATTACGCTTATAGGCAAAACAAGCTTATAGGCAATAGTGGAAAATCTGATCTTCACAGTTATATGACTCAAGTGTATCCTCCGATTTATTATTTGTTGGTCTGATAGATCTTTCTCTGCAATTCAGTTCTTTATCTTGATCTAACAAATTGGACCAGCTGTTGATCTAAGAATTTTTTCAGGCTTATTAATTTTAATCAATTATTAAAAATATTTCCCAATGAGAGAAGCAAACAGCATTTAACAAAAATTAGTGGCTTTGGTTTTTTTTCCTAAAAAAATAACATAGTTGGATATGTTGTTATTTATTACTAAGCTTTCTATGCTGCTCCATTCCAACTTGGCTATGAGTTGCACCCAGGAAAATGTAACCCTAAAAACTACAAAGCATTACACATGCATACACACAAACAAACAACCATGATAACTGCAACATCCACTGGGATTGGCCCAGACTAACATGCCCCCCAAATTTTATTGAACAGCCAAGTTTTTATGGCATTGCAGAAAACAAAGAACAATCCAAACCTTTGAATGTTATTAGATATGCAGATGAGTATATATTCAGAGTATATAGCCCATATTTATGTGGCTATAAAAATATTGGGTCAAATCTAGTACTCTATTTCTACTTTTAACATGTCAATCAAGTTTATTGTTGGTTAAAAGCATGTATTAGATCTTTATTGTGCTTTTTATGCCTCAAAGCATCATTTTGCTACTGTTTCTCTGAAGAATATTTGGATTTTAGTGAATGGTTTATATAATAAAGATGGTAAAGTATATATTTAACTTATATGCTGTTAATAAATGAAAAATACATTTTAATAAACTGCCTTTGAGTTTGTCTTCATAGTCATTGTCATGAAGGAATCCAAACAAAGAAGGAGGCTTTACCAGCATATAGTCATGCAAGTATGATAGGATTTTATGTTTGGATATAAAAATGTAAACTGAATTTAGACAAGACAACTAATTCTTTCCTACAATGAAGGAATCATTCTATGTCTCTCATCCCCTTAGCCTGCTTTAGTCACCTGTGATATAATTCTGCAGAGAAGCTAATGTGTTGGGCAAAGCTCAAGTCTTCATCTCTAATCTTTGGCATTAAAAATTCTAGAAATTGGTCTATTTGTGCACATAAGTTTCCACAACTGCTAGCTGCAATCAATCATATCACTTGATGTAATACACAGGTTATAATTTTAGCATAGACAGACTTCACAAATGTACAGTAGGTCAACTAATTTGTCCCTCTTGGCTGGATCTGTTTACTTTAATTGCCCACAGAACAGTTGTTCACACACATCACCTGGTCCTTTAAACTGGAAGTGACAGGCTGATGCTGGGAATTTCCTGTGTGCAAATCTTGTACATTTCTGTTAAACTACTGGTCATTTCCTTAAAATGAATGCATACTATGATCATGCTTGTATACTACAGTATTTTCTGGCGTATAAGACGACTGGGCGTATAAGACAACCCCCAACTTTTCCAGTTAAAATATAGAGTTTGAGCGAGAGGGGGGGGGAGAGAAAACTTGATGAGTAATATGCCAACTTGATGAGTAATATGTGTAAAGGAATAAAATAGAATACCCGTATTTTCCGGCGTATAAGACGACTGGGCGTATAAGATGACCCCCGACTTTTGAGAAGATTTTCAGGGTTTAGAAAGTCGTCTTATACGCCGGAAAATACGGTACTTTCCACATCCAAGTCCTAATGTCTGCTAGAGGTCTTCTCATAAGAATTTGGAAGACCAGTTGGTGGAGAAGCAGGTTTCTGGACTAATTATGACTTTAATTTGATCCTGTAGGATTATTACATTATTAGCATTTTAATAATAAATTAATTGTATATTAAAAACCTGTATAATATCAAATATAATAAAATAATAAATCCATACCCAGAAGCACAAAAGCAAGACATCTACTGAAAAATATTTAATTGCAATCAGATTAAGTATTTTTAGGGGAAAGGCACTTAATACATAATAAAAACAGCATTACAAATAGTAACCATTTCTATTAAAAAGCCATTAGAATCAAAATATTTCAGCATTAGTATGTAGAACGGCAATATAAGCTCTAGCATTCATTTTCCTGAAATTATTTCTGTCTTGCACCAGGAACAAACAATGCAGATGGGGAACTGACATAATGCTTTTAAATAATTAAAATTTTGGATGCCTAATAACATCTTTCATCAGAGAATTGCAAAGAGCTTTACCGGCATTAATGAATTAAATAAGCCCACTCCCAACAACCCAATTTGCTTTGCAAAGTTGGCAGGTGGTACCGCACTTCATTTTAGAAAAAAGCAAATTTGAAGTGGGGATGCTCAGAATCTGTGTAACAGTGACCACAAACAAACCCAGAAGGAAGGATGAACAGATTACTCCAAAGCAAACTTGCCTGTTTGGTAATATGTTGAGTGAAACCTGACATGTTTGCATTGGGAACATCAGTTGTGTGAATTGATATCTCCTCCCAAACCAGGAGCAAAATGAAGCATGCAATTGTCTGCTTTCATAAAGACCTCAAATCTGTTCCAATCCTGGCCTGCACATTTTGAAAAATTGGAGAAATACGCTACCCAGAAATGAAGTATCAATATTGTCCTATGTAGATTGTACAGTAATTTAAGAGGTATTGGGGCCCTTTAAAAATTGCATTTAGCCCATAGAGTGTGGATCACCAATTGTTGACATGGGTGAATGGCTGATTTTCCATGCAATTCTTGCAGTGGCTTTGTTGTGGAAAATGGTCAGGCAGGTAGCTGGCCAGAACAGTAGACACAACTGTATTAAGGATTCCATCTATAATGCCTTGGACTCCGATTTGGCTTTTTCATATTTCTTGTTTCCTGGGTGTAGCCCAAGCTTGCTCAGAGGTAGATCCACATTACTTTCCTGGCCAGCTTTACCAAGTCGTCAGAAGAATGAGAAGTGGACTGAAGGACTGAAGACTTTCTTTTCTAGGTACTCTCTGCATAATAGAGAACAAGCAACTACCTGGATATCTCCGAGACCGCCTTCTGCCGCAGATTACCTCCCACCGGCCGGTACGCTCCCACAGAGTGGGTCTCCTCAGGGTGCCGTCAGCCAGACAGTGCCAGCTGGCGACTCCCAGGGGGAGGGCCTTCTCGGTGGGAGCTCCCACCCTCTGGAACGAACTGCCCCCAGAGATCCGGGTGATCCCGGATCTCCCCTCCTTCCGCCGCGCCCTTAAGACATGGCTCTTCCAACAAGCAGGACTGGCCTAAGGGGAAATTTTTAGAGGGGTTTTAAAAGCTATTTTAATAATTAATAAGGCCAAATATTTAATATTTTATTTTAACTTTGTTTTAATGATAGTTTTTGGGGCATCTCTGTAGTTGTTTTTATCAGGCTGTCAGCCGCCCTGAGTCCGCAAGGAGAAGGGCGGGGTAAAAATTCTGAAAATAAAAAATAAATAAATAAAATAAATAAATTGGCTCCCTAAGAATATTTGGTCTTCAACTACCAGGGGAAATTGTATATTAGGTTTCTTGTCATGCTGATATTCAGTGCCATAAAAGCAGCTAACAATAGAATAGTTATTTTAATCTAATAACATTGCACCAAAATCCAATTCAGAATATATATATGTATATATAACATAAGGAAGGATTGATTTTTTTTCCACGTTCTCTTCTTTATCTGCTTATTTCATGGCTTTTATTTCTTGATTTGTGGAAAATTGTCATTTAATTGTTTTAACACACATGTCAACAAGCTCTGACTTCAACTTCCCTGCAAACCTGGATCAATGCCTAGTTTGGCATATTAGTTTACAGGGCAAGCACAAGCCATAATTTGTCAATCTGGATAGTTGTCAATAAATAGCATGTTACTAATTTAGCAGCCTACTACCAAACAAACACAGTGAAAAGAGAATGTTGTTTTCTAAATAGTCTAATAATTTGAAAATATTTCACAGAAGTGCCTTCTTTTAAATTATAGGATTTTGCAAAACATAATAATCGAGAAATATTAAGATCAAAATATAAGTTATCTTCCCTACTTTGGTGTCTCCATATATATTAAGGATTCAGCTTCTCTGCTAAAGCTATGCTGATGAGAAAATCTAGAAATTACAACTGCAACATGTTGTGTAGCGAGAAGGATGAGGATGATTACATCAAAAGGAAATGCTATTAATGGTTTCTTCTGTGCTTTGTAATTTTTCTAGCTCTTAGATGGTCAAAGACTCTGCACTGGTCTTGAGCATTACACAGTTCAAGCAACAGAGTTATAACATAATTCATCAAAGGTCTACGAAAATTCATTTGGATCTGCCACCAGCTATCAATTTAGGCAAGAAGTGTATCTGATTCAGCTTAATTAGTTTGCTTGAAGGCGTAGAAAACAGGACATTGTCTACGGTCTTTGCAAATTGGGGTGGGGGGACAGAAAAATCAAAACCATGTATTCTAAAGCCTTCAGAGATACCACAACACATCTTTGGTAATGAAATACCAATAAAAAGTCTCACAAGGCATACCAGTTCTTCAAAACGTAAGCAAAACTTGATAAAATCTTTGCATCATGTGCTCTATCCATCCAACACAAGGTTTGCAGGTGTTCAGGTGCTGGAAAATGCTTAATTCTTTACCCTTTTTATCAAGCAGGTCAGCAAGAATCAATTCACATAAAAGGTCAGACTTGCACAGATGTAGTGCCATAATATTTAGCCAGTCCTAATTTATATCATCAGTCAATATTAAAACAAAATTAGATTTCTAACTCAAATATTCAGATGGGAGTAATGGGAATCCACCCAATTTGATTGATGGCACAAAGATTTTACAAAGACATGTGGACCAATAGCAGGGGATTAAAAAAAACATCATGGAAATTCTCAAAGATACAGAACTATAGGGAGACATAGGATCAGAAGTTCCACATGAAGGGAGAAGGGTTACGAGAAGAAAGCCGAAGCAAGTAGTAATGGAAGAAGCAAGGGATCCTTTGGGGTCCTTCAGAGTCTGCTGCAGAGGAATAAGGTGCCAACAGCAATACATTTTTTTAAGAGAATTGATTATGTGGTTTTGTGTATTTGTTTCCTGGAGCACATGTGGGATGTGTATGTCAAACCTGCAAGCTGGCAAGGCATGTGGTGATCCAAGCCTTCCCTTTTTATACAAGTATGGATAGTCCAAGCACTTACAAAGAGTGTGGGGCTTCCTTGTGATGCCATATCTATTACCTGGCAGATTTTGACCCCCTCCATGGACACCAATTCCGATTCTCAGAGGAGAACATGTGATAATGAAACCCTGATGGTTTGTAGTAGCTCACTATTGTATCTATGTGTTGAACCCATATTGATGGGTTCTGTAAACCAAGGTGACTTCAGATAAAAAAATGTTCCTTTAAGCTCTACAGAAGAAAGTTTGAAATAAACAAATTATACCAAATAAATATATTATTTAAAATATAAACTTCATTTTCAGCTTTGAACAGGCATTGTATTTATGCATTTGAAATGTTATTACGGAATTATTATACATGTTATGATAATTGTTTAGGGTTCTATTGTACTCCTAGCAATATAAATCCTGATATTTTTTTAAAGGGAGAAAACATTGATTAACTTGGCTTAAAGTTGACTTTCATTTTTATTTGGAATATGTTTGAAGTCCTGTCGGACCCCACATATATTCATTCCCCATTTCTATTATCCTTTCTGCTTCAGCTGTCGGGTTCTACCATTCTCTTCGGGGGGAGGGGGGAAAGGCCTGTAGTGGTTGTGGAAAATGCTTCCTCTATCTGCTTTCATGTATCCTCTTCGGGGTGTGAATGTAATGCATTGGGGCCATCTGCCTTATCTCGGTGTGGAGGGAGGAAGCTGCAAAGACATGAGAACCTTGAGAGAGGCACCTTATCAGCTATTTCCCACAGCCCAATGTCACCTATGGATTGGCCTGTTTGAATTGACCAGATGGACAGTTGGGCTGGGGTTATTATTTCACGGGTTTTACCTATTGATCGGGCAGGAAACCCTCAGATCCTGCCTAGCTTTCCTGCTGTCCGTACCTGCTAATAAAAGTTCCTTTTGAAATGGTGCAAGTTTCAAGAGTTCTACTTTCTTGGTAGGGAAACGGAGGCGGGTGCTTACAAGTCCATTTGGTGAATTAGAATTGCTTTGTAATTATTTTTCTTAGAGAAATATGGCACCTAGACTGCTAATGTTAATTAATCTTTGTTGTTATTGTGTGATTGCAAATCATAATTTATCTTTAAATTCCACATTAATAGATTCTATAAATTATCATGTTTTTTTCTGCTTCCTGCTGTTACTTGAACATAGTTAACTTTTGGATGATTTTGGATATTCATTAACCTTAAGTGTAGATTGGGGAAAATATTGCTGGCAATAATTGTCATTAAAAGTGACAAAGCACAAACTGTGTTCTTCTTATTTTGATTCTGTATACAGTAACTATAGTAGCATTATTCTAAGACAGAGGTCCCCAACCTTTTGAGCACCAGGGACCGGTTATGTGGAGAGAGGTTTTCCCATGGACCGGAGGGGGCGTGGTTTTGTGTGCTGCCTGCATCCCACAGATGGGGCTTTGCTTGTTTGTACGGCCTGGTTGCTGGCATGTCGCGGTTCGGTACCAGTCCATGGGCTGGGGGTTGGGGACCCCTATTCTAAGAGTTTCAACAATCATGGAGACAACGCAGATAATAAATCTTCAAAGAGAGAAACTAGAACTATTGTCCATCTTGCCCTCAAATTCACTGGCTGAAACTCTGTTACTTTATTACTTTTATGTGTTTTCTTAACAACCATGGCAAAAAAGGTCATAAAATTGGGTGTGACTCACTTAACATCCACCTGTCTTAACAATTAAAATTCTGGTCTCAAATGTAAATCAAAGACACCTGTAGATATGTACTCTATGGCCTTGAATATAGCATATGGGACTACTGGTCTAACATTATGGAAGACTAGATTCTGAACGAATAGTAAGAAAAATGTGCTAATAGTAAGTGCAACCAATTTCCTAGGCAGGTGGCAAATCTCTTGCTGGGTGTGTTTAGGATGTAGAGTAGATTCCAGTGCTGAACTAGGAGCTGGGTTTAGTGTCTGAAATTGACAGGAAAGAATAAAACCATTCCAGATGACATCTATAATTGTTTAATCAAAGCCCAACCCTTTTTCCACTTGGCAAAAGAGTGGAAGACTTTTGATCACAGTGATTTTTTTTTTAACTCCCTGCAGATCTCATCTTCTTAAATGATCTTTTCCAACTGTATGAGTTGTGAATTTGCTAACTATCAGTTCCCAGTGCCCTTTATAAATTTCCTTGTAGGATGTTTTAAGTAATTTCCATTCTGCATGTGGAAGACTTCCAAAAATTCTAGGCATATTCTCTGTCAGTGATGAGAAGTTTTGCTCTGTGTTAATACATTCACTCCTATGAACGGACTTTTGGCTACTCTCCAACACCACTTTTGTGTTTAAAAAAAAAAAGGAAGAAAGTTTCACTTTTTCGTAATTCAATAAATATTTTAAAATAATCATTTTTCATTTTTAATTCAGTTTTTGGTACAAATTGAAGTCCTGCTGCTTCGGGGTGAGGTGTCAGTGAAGGGAGAATGTTTGTGGCAGAATCGTATACAAGGCAAAGAAATGGCTTTTCCTGGGTGATTAAATGCTGAAGTGAAGCTGAGGTGTTTGATAACCACAGAAACCATTTATTGTGTGTATACTCCAGTGCCATGAACATCATTTCTATTATACAACAAGACAAAGGAATATTCAGCAAACCATAACGAAGAAAGAATGGGCTTTTTTTTCCCCTTCCCTTTTTTCTTCCTCCCCCTACCCCCTCCTCATGAAGTTTTAAAGTTCGGAGTTGCTGTTCCCACAGATTTCTTTTCTTTTCATGTCTCCTAAGGGGTGGAGCTTAAACTAATCAAACGGGGTGGGGGTCTGTGTGGAAAATGAGGATTCTAGCTTTGCAAAACTCTTATCACTAGGGGTGTCAATATATATTTTCTGAAGAGAGAATGTTGATTTTTTTTTAGTAGGCTGTGATGGGTGGGGAATGTGCCTTCTCTGCTGTATAATATGCTGTAACTGTTCCTCTTTGATAGAGGAAGACACCAAGCCATCACATCTGGAGAGAATGAATTTTACTATCACAAAACATTGCTCATTCTGTTACACATTACTGTTTCAGGAGCATCAGACTCCTTTATTAGAGAAGAATCTTTAAATTTTTTGTTGGAAAATCTAAATGAGGAACACATTCTGGGGAGAAAAGGGGCATATACAGGATGAAGGTCTGACAGGAGTGTGTTTTGTTCTGAATTCTCAGTGAAGACAGGGGAAAAAGAGAGAAAGAACAGCTGAACATGTGCTGACATATTTCCAGCTTTTGAATGGCAACTTCCATTTAAAGTCACCTCATAGCATGACCGTTCGTAAGAAGCTTCTATGAACTGGCTAGTGTGAACCTAACCTGGTTCTCAGAAGATACTCTTTGTAATAGTTCACTATTTGCAATTCTTTTTACATATGTTGGGATGGACATGCAGAATTAAATGTCAGTTTTCTTGTCCAGCGTCTATGGAGTCCAGTGTCTATGAATGCTAAAGATTGCTGACAAATCATGCCAAAAGAGAGCTACAGTCAGGAAAGAAACCCATCACCTAAGTGTAATTATTGCTGTACTTTATCATCGCTGCTTATATTCATTAATATAAGGTAATGGTGCCTTTTGAATCATGCTCTACTCCTGTTGACTACATGGATACTATGTGGCTTTCTCTGCAAAAGTATAGAAGTGATCTGTTCTTCCCTTCTTTCTAGTCTAGCCTTCAGCTCCAAAATTTCCTTATGGTTTACATCCAAATACTATACTATGGATGCTTAACTTCTGAGCCTATGCCAGTCAGCCTGGTTGTTGAAAATACCCCATGGTCTGGTGTCCTGGCATCCTTGAGATAATTTGGGAATGTCCACATTGGCTTGGAATTCTTGGAGCTGTATCCCAATGAATTTGCAAAGCTTCAGATTAGAAAAACACTAGAGTTGTATAATTTGAGGGATGAGGAGAGACAAGTTCAAAATTTACCTTGGATATTTCAGTTGTTTGCTTGCAATTGACTAGGAAACATCATCAATACAATCTCTAACTTTAATTTAGAGATGGTATTCTGTAGGCCTTCTGTTGCCTGTTTATTGGGTGATTTATTTATCTCACTAGCTTTGGGGTCTTCCTGAAGCCTGATTTATCAAGAAAATAGAAGCCTGATTTATCAAGAAAATTGAACCATCCAAGCTTTAACTTAATTATGAATTCCCTAACATCCATTAATGGCCACTGCTGTTTGTTAATCCCTCATTTCTCTCCTCCACTCTAGTGCAGGGCACAGTTTTCTTTTCTTTTCCAAATACCAACAATTTATTCCCATAGTGATTTCAGCTCTCTATAAACAAACACCAGAGGCAAACAAGTGATATGTTGCTTTCAATAAAAGAGCAAAGGTGATGCTCCTTTTTCAGAAAAGATCCCTTTGTCTGATTCATTCTGTTCAGAAGCAGAAGTATCCTTAATTCAAAGCAAGAGTAACAGCAGTAGGTCATGGATCAAAACTTCCCAGAGTAATGTTACACTGAACAATTAATCAGCGGAAGAAGTTGCCTTCAAAAGTTGTGGATACTCCAACATTGGATTTTTTTAAAGAAGAGACTGGACAGCCATTTGTCTGAAATGCTATGGGATTTCCTGCATGAGCAAGGGGTTGGACTAGAAGATGTCCAAGGTCCCTTCCAACTCTGTTATTCGGTTAAAGTTCCAAACTAAAATTGATATGAGAGTTTATGTGCCAGGAATAAAGTCACACGTTGAGCACATTGTGCAGGACATGAATGCCACTTCTAGTTCCTGAATTTAGTCTTGTATGCCACTGATCTTACAAAACAAAACCAAACCAGAATAGTAGTGTGAATCATATTGTGGCATACTTGCACTCTTAGTATAGATGAAGCGTGATGCATGACATCATGTGAATGTATTTCCTTTCCTTTTGAATCTGGTACTTTTAACAAAACATTTCATATTGTCTAAGACAGTCTTTGCATAAACATCGATTGTACTCCATAAACATGAACTCTGGAAGAGGATGCTGAACAAAACCTGATTTATTCTTTGTTATCGTCCATAGTCCCAGACGTTATTGCTGCTGCTGCTTCTGTTGTTGTTATTGCTGCTTCTCATTTCAGTTTTGTTTTTCAGATATGATTTTGGGGGAACAAGAAGGCTATGTTCTTATTTCATTTAAAACTGTTTCCTTGACTAATAGTATAACAAGAATGTAATAATGGCAACAATATTTAAGCTGTATTGCCTCCAGATTTATAAAGATACATAATGTAGATGGATATGGCTTAGCAAAAGATCTACTGTATTTCAAACTCCTGTCAATCTGCAGGAAGGTTAGGAAAATGCATCATTATAAGCATTACTAATTGCTAAATTCTATTCTATTCTATTCTATTCTACTCTATGCTTCTCTTTTCTATAACTATAAGATATGAACATCTATAGTAAACTAATATAAGTTTTAAATTCCTTGGGTAAAATATTCTTCAGGTTGTGCTTGACTCTTATTGACTTCACATATTTCTTTACTTTATTTGCCTTCTTCCTGGTTTTTCAATCCTTCAGTCTGATTTACGCTCTGGTCTGCCATTTACGTACTCATGAGACCTGACCTTGCTTAGCTTCAAATCCACAGCCTGGCACTTCTACTTAGGAAATTGTTTATTTTATATCATCTGTTTATATTCCTATATACCCCTTACTCATTTTGTAAGGGGTGTGGTGGCTCAGCGGTTAAAGATGCTGAGCTTGTCAGCTAGAAAGCTGATGGGGTGAGCTCCCATTACTGGTCCCAGTTCTTGCCCACCAAGCAGTTCAAAAGCATGCAAATGTGAGTAGATAAATAGGTACCACTTTGGTGGGAAGGTAACAATGTTCCATGCCCTTGGGTACACAGTCATGACCACAGAAATGTCTTTGGACAAGGCTAGCCACATGACCACAGAAATGTCTTTGGACAAGGCTAGCACCTTGGCAAAGAAACAGAAATGCCTCCTAGAGTTGGAAAAAAACTGGACAGGGAAAACATTTACTTTTTGTAACAGAAGTTTTCATGTAGAACTCTTGATCTGAATATTTTAAATATTTTTTTTAAAAAATACAGGTGATTAAGATTATAGTGTTAAGGTTTTAGAACAATGGACCATTTAAAATTGGCTAGTTTAAGTACTTTATGAAAAATGTGATCTATAAAGACCCAGAATACTGTTAAGACAGCTCAATGGTGTTAATCACACTTTGCAACTCATACAACAATCACTTTATTTTAGTCTGAACTCAAATACCATTTGAAATCCATTTGATAATTCTGAACATGACATTCTGCTCTGAAATAGTATTGGCTTGGTACTGGGTTTCTCTATTAACATTTTCTTATTAGTTATTTTAGTACAATGTTTGGAAAATATGTCAGTATAAAGTACGATATAGTTGAGCATTCAGGCACAAAAATGATTTCTTATTCAAACAGAAAAGTAGCTAACCAGAAACTATAAAACTGATACCTTTCTAAATTCAAATTAAACTCCTAAAACATATAGCACAACTGACATCAATGAAAATAAGCTGTAATTTGAAACGTCTCTCATTACATTCCTAGTGATCTGAATGGTAATCTTTCAAGTAGCACAGTATTCCTGATATATTCTCTATCTTTAACCAGCAGAAGATCTGAAGGCCAAACAGGAACATAGGAAGTGTCTTTTATCAGGATAGACTTTGGATAACTAATTGATACTGACTGACACTGGATCTCTAGAGTCCATATGGGAAATTTTCCAAACCCTACTTGAGAATACCAAAAGATCTTTCATGAAAGAAGTGTTTGATATTTTCTTGATTAAAAGCCATGCAAGGTTTTCATCAGAAGGATTACAGATTACAAAGCTTTCACAAACATATAAGTTATGAAGATATGAGAGAATGGGAAGGAAGGAAAATATGTTCTCTAATTAAGTGAAGAATGGAATTCCTGAAGGTTTGATATGAATGAATCTTTGTCCTAAACCATTTAGAAGAGTGCAGAGATCAAATCTCACAAATTAAAATATTCATAGATAAAAGTGAGAACATTATCTAACTTAACTTCCTTTTATGCTTTATAATTAAACTTATATTCAGAGCAACACAGGAACAATGTAACACAACCAATAAACATATGTGTAGCAGTAGCATTGTTTTTTCTTTAAAAAGGCAAGTATTATATACAATTATATTATATATTATATAGATTTGGCTTCTTTGTTGGCTTTTCTTGTAGGAAGTTGGCTGGGAGTGTTTGAAACGAAAATCATGTGATTGCAGCTGACTGTAGCAATGTCATGGCAAAGCAGCATTGGAACAACCACAATTTTGCCAAATTTCAATCCTGTTGGAGTCACAGATCCAGGATTTTGGATGCATTCTTCAAGTTAGCCCATTGAAGGTATGATGATTCATAAACTGTTTCCCTATGATGTACCATTTCACCCAATTAAAGGTTGCAAACAATTAAATAGATGCAAGAGTTTTAGTAGTATATAGATTATAAGATTGTGTGAGATTCCAATAGAAACCATAGAGGGAATGAATGATGAAGGAACTGCTTTTCATATAGTATCTTCTCCTCTTCCTCCTCTACTTACTTTTTGGTTAGCACTGCAGTCAGTTTTTTTCCCTAATTGGTAGATTATCTGAAAATTGAAGGAGGAGATCATGCAGTAGAAGTTGATGTCCATTCATTGTTGGCTACTGTTTTTGTTTTTTAATGAGCTTCTTATGTGGATCAGGAATGCAGTAGGAAAAAAACAGCAAAGGCTTCATCTTTCAGGGTCAGTTATCAACCAGTCAGAGTTGCAAGCCACCTTGAAACCTTCTAGTAAGTCCCCCCCAGAAGATTAGCCAAGAGTCAAAAATTTTCTTTTTCTGCAAACAGTTCTTGAGCTTAGACAACAGTTAAAGTTTTCTTTTTCTGCAGACACTTTTTTTAAATTGCCCAATATATTTTCTTTCTTTGTTCTCAACTGTTTTCTATTTGGCTGAAGGTTATTAAAGCTCAAGGGAACAGATTATTCTTTGTTTCTGGGCATTTTGCCAATTTCTGAGTCAGAGTTTCTGTTGTTCTACGCTCTGATTCTCCACTAGATGTCAGTAGTTATTTATTTTCCAACTTTTCAAACAATAATATTGTTGTTGTTTTAGTTTTTATAAATTCATCGAAACTCTTTAGGGTGTAAAATCTTAACGGTTTTTTTTAATTTTCAAATTTATTCAGACTATAGTGTTATTAGTTTCATTTCAGTATATTTCTTTCCCCCTTAGAAGTTAATTTACCACTTGCGTCTATGGAGGGGTGGGGATTTAGTCCCTCCCTCACTTTCAGAGGATTTCTTTCTTTGGGGATTTTTTTCTAGAGAATCAGTTACAAAATAGAAGAGAGAAGATCGATATTCTCACCCAGTTTCAAGCATGCTGTTCACCGTTGTTCTGGTTCGTGCTTTTGGACTTTGGCTGCTTGTAGCTTGGGCTAGACACTGATGTGCAGCTAGCCTTTCTCCTGTTGGGTTGGAGGGCTTCCCCCGGATTGAGTGGATCAACCACCTTCGTTCCGTGATCATCGGGGTGCCCCTCCTTCTTTGTTTCCTCTCCGGGGCGACTTTTGACCCATTTAGAGTCCCCTGGCAGGACAAAATCAGCCGTGGGTTGCGGAACCCCGTGATCCCTCAGCCGGATCGCTACAGGATGGAACCGAAGTCCGAGCTCTCTCTCATATTGGTGGGACCCATGTAAGATATTTGCCTTGAAACCCAAGGTCCTTACATTTCCTGCTACCCATGTTATAGTACTTTCATATATATTTAACAATCAAACCCACACCATTTTGAACTGTTTTAAACACAAGAAACAGCTATCTTATCTTTTTACATAGGTTTTCTTAATACATACTGATGGCCTTGATTTGGACCTTGTTTTTCTCTTGAAGCAAATGCATAGTGTTCTGAAAAAAAGTATGTTTTCACTTCCTTGTTCAGATAAAATTGACAAACTCCTGACACCTCTGTAAGGTGAATGGACTTATTAGGACTGTCTTACCCTACACTTCTCAGGGATCTAGGGAATTTCTGGTTGGTCCCAATGATCTCACTGGCAGTTCTGTTGAATCCCTGGTTGCCTGCAGTTATTAGGATGAGTCCATGGCATGATTATTGCTAAGCTGCTTCTTCTGTTGCCCCTCCTGGTTGACTCATTGGTTTATGAAGACTTCTGGGAGATGAATAGCAGAAGATATATCTGGACTGCTTAACTGGTGGAAGAAGACAAAAAGTGAATTTAATAAACGCAGGTATGAATTAGCTTTGAGCCTACATTCTTCAACACCAGAGCAGTTTTATCCATTAATACACAAATGGGAAAGAAGTGGATTAATATGGAACAAGGAGAAAATCATGTTTTATTTTGGCCTCATAAAAGATACTTGTAAATTAGTGGCTTAGTTACAATTTGAAGTGAGAGTGAGATTTCACTATTCTTAATTAGCATCAGTGACACAGGTTTCAGCTTGCTTCTATACATAGAGCTTTCTTGCTATATCAGAATAAAAGTTTTTGGGAATGAGTTGCTGGTAACACAGTAAAATAATTATGCAAGTGGCTATTTAAAACTACAGGTTCTCTCAGCCATGCTTTTCTTTGTTTCTCTTGTGCCCTCTTTTCTTTTCTTCTTTTTCTTTTGGTCTCAGTACAAATTTGCAGGTGATGAAAGAAACTGTCACTCTCATATAAAAGAATAGGCCAACTTAACTGATTGGAGAAAATTACATGAAGTTTTTGTTTAATCAAAATCTCTGTCTGATTTACTAGGCCAGATGTTAAATGTTTTTCACTGATGTCAATGTTGAGGTAATCAGTAAGCCAATTCCAAGTATAAGTGAGACTGTAATAATATTTCACTTAATGTTACTGAAATTCGTTTTTCTTTGGCTTAACAGGGCAATATAATTATTCAACCTATTACTTTGAAATCTGTGAGATACTGCATATACATAGAGTTGGGAAGCTTTACTATACTTTCACATGTATAGACATACAGCTATCACAATATTCACTTTGGAGATAAGCAGTATTCTCCTGAGGTAAATATGGTTATAGAAAAATACCAAGTGTAGTACCCCTCCATGCCTTTCTGTCCCTGTAAACAAACTTCACTTCCACCATTTTGATTCACACTTTGCATTTTATTTTTGAAACTTTTCACTTTTCTCTTTCTGAGGATCTCATCAGTTCCATCATATATTAGTCTTCTGACTTCTCGTGACTCTTTCATTCTTCATATATTTGCCTTGCAATTTGATCCTCAGTCCTTTGGTGTCAAAACACTTAATGTATCTTCTAGCTCAATCAATCAATCAGAATAAAACTGGAAGGGACCTTGGAGGTCTTCTAGTCCAACCCGCTGCTCAAGCAGGAGACCCTATACCATTTCATACAAATGACTTTCCAGTCTCTTCTTAAAAACCTCAAGTGATGAAGCACCTACAACTTCTCACAGAAATTAAGTTGACCCCCTCCTCTTTGTGGCAGCCTCTCAAATACTGGAATACTGCTATCATGTCCCCCCCCCCAGTGCTTCTTTTCTCTAGACTAGCCAAACCCAATTCCTGCAACCATTCTTCATATGTTTTAGTCTCCAGGCCTTTAATCATCTTAGTTGCTCTTCTTTGCACTTTTTCCAAAGTCTCAACATGTTTTTTGTAATGGTGAGCAAAACTGGATGTAGTATTCCAGTTGTGGCCTTACTAAGGCTTTATAAAGCGGTACTAATACTTCACATGATTTTGATTCTATGCCTCTATTCTATTCCATAGCTGGTATGAAGGTAACAATAATTGGGCTTGTAATGTTGTTTCTGAACTAGAAATCATGGTTTGCACAGAATAGCATAAGCTTAGTTTGAAGAAAATGGGCTTTCATTGTCCTTGAAGTATAATGGCCAAAAAGTACCAACAGGATTCCTTACTATTAATAGGGAATTCTAAACATGGCACAGGTATAATTAAGGCTGGTAATCAAGCCTACATCTAATCTTGCTAAATGTTGTACAGATGTATATGTGGTAGGTACATATAAATGCTGTTACAAATGTTTCCACTTTAATACATTTACATTTAATTTTAAGTGTAATTTCATTTTAGTAGTTAATCTATTTTATGTTTATCTTCACTGCTGAAGCATATATCAGCAATTTAAAAAGGGGAGAATTCACTTGAAAAAGAAAAAGAGGGCTGGGGCAGAGAGTAGCTTTATTATTTCACCCAGGAACCAAAATTAAATATTTACGAGATTATTAAAATTGTTAAACAAATGATCAGTGATTAAGACAAAAGGAATAAAATCCTTAACTTTTAATTCAGTTATGACTTAAATGCTTAGCTACCTACAACATAACTCTAGCAAGATAGACATGAGTGATTATATATTTGTTAACTATCACTAACATCGTAAAATCAATTAGCTATGAGAAAGTAAAATTACATTTTTCATAGCAACTAAAGAACTTCATGGAGCCAATATCTCACATCTTGAAGTTTGATTCAAGTTTCTAAGTCAGAAGAGCCTCCATTCTTAATAAGGAATTGGCTACAGGTCCATACATTATGTGGACCCTTTCAAAATCGTGAAGAAATTGTTTCTAAAGGAGTTTATTGTGATAGTTGGAGAGGTGTGAGCCAAAAAGTATATAAATCATTACTTTTGTTGTGAAGATTATAATTGTGGCCATTATATGCCTATTGCCATTGTGGATGGCAGAAGAATATTGATGGATAACAGGTGATTGTCAATCATGAATCAGCTGACCATGAATCAACAGATAATGAAAATAAGACAAAGATTTAAATAAAAGACTTGCTCGGTCCATGCATGGCCTATATTATATTCCATAAGAGCTTTTATCTTCTTATCTTTAACCAAGAGTGTCCAATGTGCAACCATAGGGCTGTCTGTGGTCCTCATAGAGACTCCAAAATTTGCTGCCCAATTGTATTTTTAATGTGATATTCAGTTATTGTGTGATGATGGTGTTTAATTAAATAGCATTTCATTAACTTCATAGAAATTTAATTTATTATTAACTTAAATTCAATTCTGAATATAGTTTTTATTCCAGTGCAATTCATTTTTGAAGTGTTTTGGCATCTAGCCCAGCATTCAAAGATCAAGTCTGCAAAGTTGCTAAAAGTTTGGTCCCTCACAAAGCAACCTGCAAAAGCTAGGGTGATCATTTGTTTTCAGAATGATATCTTTTTTCTGATAATGATAGAGGCTATCATAGACAATCAATAATGGATATAGAAATATGGAAAGAGAAAGATGCCCTAATGACATGTTTTGGATTGCTGAAATAAAAACAGCCAAAATTTGAATGGAGAATATTAGGAATTCTACATAGCTCAGCTGACTCTTCTGACTCTATTTTCAACCTTTTATACACATGCCAATAGTCTGAAGAAAATCATCTAATCCATATGTTTCATAAATCATATTGTTGGAGAATTATTGCTGTAGAAATATCTTGATACCTTGGTTGACTGTCATCTACAACTTTTCAAGTTATACATACCATTCTATTCTCCCTCTTGTATGAAAAGAAAATGACTGATATTAGTTGGGTCACTTGCTACTGAAATTGAAACATTCATAGGTTAATTTAGAAATATCACCATCTGCTAGAAGACTTAATGTAGAATTTAAAGTAATGATTTTAAAATCCTGGCCAGAGGAAAACTAAATCATTTTAACTCATAACTGGTGCCAATTTTATTAATAACCATAGTTCCATTAGTAGTTAAGAGAATTGCCATAAGGAAGAAATTTATCTGGAAACTTAATTTAAATCTTTTAATCCTAGTTAAAGAATGCCCAGAACTACATCTTCATTGTCAGATTAGGAGAAAATAATCTCAATAAAACATATACTATAAAAGACAAGAAGTATTTTCTTCTCTGCAAATATTTCAGTGGTTCCTACATCATAGGAATTAAAAATGGAGTATATATGTCTATTTCTTTAATAGGCATCGCAACTGAGAAAACTTTAAAAACTTTGTTGATCAGCAATGCAAATTCTCATTCACCCCTGCTTTTTAATTAACTTTTTAATTTTCAAATACAAAGATAGTGTTGAAGATGACTGGTGAGCTTGGGCTGAGAGATATACTGATCTAATGCTGTTCTTTGGAAATCTGCAGAGAAATGAATCTCAGGGAACAAATGAAATGATAATGGGATTTTGGTTTATCAGGGTTCAATTCCGCAAAATAAATGTTCAGTTTCATGGATTGTTTGTTGAGAAAAAGGTGTCTTTTTCTGTAATGAACAAAACTGATTGAAGCCTTGGCATTTGGAATGTATTTTTTAATCAAAACTTTCTAGTGAAATTATAATGTTTGCTAATAAAAGCTTAGCCGATGGTCCCAAATGCAACTGGCCACAGCAGACTCAAAATAAAGAAGGCCTGGATTCCTTTTGCATTTAATAGTTATACAAAAGATGATATATCATTTTCTTTTTTTATGCTTGCATGTCAAACTGAACCTTCTGAAATTCTGTTTTCTTCATAAATATTAGTAATACATGGTCCCTGTTCTTTTACAGCTGATCAGCCAACTTGGTCAGCTTTGTGTAAACTGATTGAGCATACAATCTTGATAGACAATTACAATTATATACTATTTAGGTTTTTTAAAAAGCTTCTGGCTGGATCCTATCAGAGGTTGTATTTGATTGTATCTGCTATAAAATCTGACAATTTTGTCAAATGCCTGACATTCTGCAAGATAAGTGAAGATCAAGTATCAGTTTAGGTTTCCATATTATATTAAGGCATGGTTTCATTAAGCATAATTTATTGAATAATTGGCTTGATTCATACTTTCCTTTCAGTTAAAACCAAAAACACCACATTTTTATTTAGTGCATTCTTTCAGCTAGCTTGGTTAAGCAATTTAAAGATTTTTAGGAGCTGTGGTAGTGCAGTGGCTAGAAAGCAGTATTGCAGGCTAACACTGCCCACAGCCAGGAGTTCAATTCTGACAGGCTCAAGGCTGACTCTGCCTTCCAATCTTCCAAGGTCAGTAAAATGAGGACCCAGATTGTTGGAGGCAATATGCTGACATTTGTAAACTGCTCAGAGAGTGCTATAAAGCAATATGGAGCAGAATACAAGTCCAAATGTTATTGCTATGGTTAAGGGCCTTTTAAAAAAATAAGTAATAAACAGTTACATCCTCTTTTATTTGTTTCTAAGCATACATACAGCATGACTAGGAAGAGCCATAGCACCATATTTTTGAGTGGAATATTTAACATCTAATAAAGTTAGGCAACATGGGACCCTATAGCAGGGGTATCAAACTGCCGGCCCGCGGGCCGGACATGTCACATGGAAGCCACACCCACTCCATTGCCAGTAATGGCAAAACCGGCCCGATACATTGCGCGACGTCACGTGACGTCACAAGTTTGACATGCCTGCCCTACAGATATATTTATGGGCCTGCCGGGATAAGCAATGAAGGGTCTTACAGGATCTTTAAAACTAACAAAATGTATTATTACATAAATACACATTGAAAGATAGATTTGGGTAGGATTACTCAAGTCAACATGATTCCTTCTGTTCTCAGTAAAAATATTCAAATTAAAACAACCCCAAAAGTTCATTTGCCAACCTCTTTAACATAGCCAATGATGACACATTTTGTATTCTTCAAAATGCCACAAGACTCATTATTTTTTCTGGCAATTTTAAGCAATACTGCTATGGAATTTCTGGATCCAAACATCTCACATGATCAAAAAAGAGTCAGGTTCAGAGACAGATTCATGGAAAGATTCATGATTCCTTACCAAATAGGATAGAAGGTATAAAACATTGTTATAGGTGAAGTTAAAAGACAGCAAGAAGAACTGAATGAATGTTAATTCTGAAGACAAAATTTTTGGTTGGACCTAGATTTGTTGGAAAGCCCAACATCTCCTATCTACATCCATTCCATGGTCAGGTATCCTTTATCATTGGTAGCTTCTAATTCTCTGCCCCTTCCTTTGTTTCTAGCCACATTGCTAACCCTTGCCTTGGTCAAATAGGATCTTTTCTTTACTGCTTGGATTAGCTATATCTGTCTTTTCATCTAGCATCCTTCCTTATTTGGCTTTTCTCTAATTTTTTGATGACACATAACCTGTTGTATGCTAGATCAGTGTTTCCTTTCCAGGTACCTTGTAGATGCACTGTATTTCTATAGTTCCACTTTTAGCACAATTGAAAACAACACATCTGGAGAGTATTAAGTAGGGAGGGAAGACTCTGTACAGTTTTAATGAGCAGATATACCCATATCTATATTTTACCTTTTTCACCAAATATTTCAGTGGAACAGTTTCTCAATAACTTACCAATTTCAACATTCAACATTATCGAAAGACAAAAATATTTTTTGTTTTAACTTGCAAAACCTTTTGCCAATACCAGTAGCTGAATGTGCCTTTCTCTTCTTCAGCACCATCACACAGCAGGATATTGAAAATATTATGCTGGATTTTTCTGTACCAGGATCAAAAAAAGGAAGAACTTTAATTATAAATCCAAGAATATGTGAAATGCACAAATGAGATCAAAACAAAGAGTGTACAAGAATGTATAAATGAAAGAGATAAGAAAAGTAAACTAGCAGTGATTATATTTTTTGTACTAAACATAATTGATATGTTTGCCCGTGATTCACACATTATTTTAGGTTTCTGAGAGGGAGAGAAGAATTTTTATTGCAAAATATTCTGCATTTAAAATACTATTTAATTATGGTTTGTTTCCTTAGGGATGTTATCATCATGTGATTTAATTTGGTATAGGCCCCAAAGGGCGGCATATTTTCAATTATGGAATATTTCCTCCAGAAACCATAATGGCTCAATGATTTTTGCAGGATCCTGTATTATAAGATAGTTGGTTGCAAGTGAAACTTGAATGCTATTGCTTAACAATATACCACGGACAACCGTCAAATGCATACAAGCTGAACCCATGTACTTCCTGCATAACAGGAAAAAATGTATTTATACATTTTGGTCCTTTTGCATAAGGCTTCAATTATTATATCTTGGGGGGAAAAGTGAGAAGTCGGAATGCCGGGAGCTATGAAACATTTATATTATTATCTCTTCAAAAAGTTCATTTTTGGACAAGTATCATTTGGATATGGATTAACTTAATCAGAGATTTTGAATCTTCTTTACTTTAATTTTTAATCTCTCTCTCTTTTTAACGCCTGAATCTTAAAAAGGCCTAAACCTGTAGTCACAAAGCACTGCTTCAAAAAAAGAAAAAAAGAAGAAGAAAAAAGAAGGGGTTGATGGAGAGGGAGGGGTAGAAAAAAAGAAAGTTTTAAAAGCAACCACCAGCTGTAAGAGAGATAGTGAAAGCAGCAGATTTGTGACAGAGCAGAGCATGAAACCCATCAGCTGATGAGTGAAAATCCCTGGTTTCTAATTAATCGAGGTACACAGGGCCAAGGGATGAAGAGGATCAGGGAAATGAAATCAGGGAATAGATAACATCAGTCATTTCTGAGGCCCATTGTCATACTTCAGAATCTGCTGTAATGAATCACTCAGGCATTCCGGAGATACATTCAAATGGTGAAGAAAATTCATTGTCCAGTGAAGAGGGGTTGATAAAAATCTTTCTCTTCCCCCCACCCTCTTTGTCAGAAGCCTATGATCAGAAAAAAAAGAGGAGGGGGGGAATACAGGCAGCACAACAGGTGTGCTTTAGCAAGCCTGCTCAAATCTGCAAATGAGCAGAGATACGAAAGAATGTTTTTGTACTAAAATTTTCACCAAAATGGATAAAAAAAGAGTATCTTGTAATAACAGGCAGTAGTAAAAAGAGGGGGGGGGGCGGCAGTGAGACTGTCAAAGAACGGAAGAGGAGGACTAGCTAGGATTAAGCGGATAGGAAATATACTTTCCCCCCCCCCCCTGTTGAGGAAGCTCTTTGTCTGCATGAAAAGTAATAGGTGGAAAAAGTGGGCTTGGGGATACATAGTTTAACATTTCCTGCAGTTTTAATCTGTCTCCAGTCATTTTAATTTGATATTCCCTTGGGATTTCTTTTTTTTTTTTAAGGTTGTCCCGTCAGTTCCCATGTACATAAATGTTTTATACCCGGATAATAAAAAATGAATAACTGTCTCAGAATGTTATATTTCTAGCATGCTTTAAAAAGGATAGAATTAAGAATGGGAAAGGGACTGAGGGATGGAGGGATGGATGGATGGATGGATGGATGGAGGGATGGATGGAGGGAGGCAGGGAGGGAGGGAGGGAGGGAGGAAGGAAGGAAGGAAGGAAGGAAGGAAGGAAGGACCCAATGCTTCCAGTGCTCTCTTTTTACCCACTCATTCTTGGTCCCTTGATATTTCACAGCTTCATTGCATGAGATTTTCCACCCAAGTTTCAACTTTTTGTCTCTGAAAAAAAACCTGTAGGCAGTTAAAAGTAGCAAACGCCATTAAGTGACATCAAAAGATAATTGTTTTTAAATAATCAGGTACTGAACTACTGAGACATATAAGGAGAGCTGATTCATTTTAAATTTAATTACCATAATATAGGGTTTCATTGTCTACAGTATCAATCACTAAGACACTTTATAGTTGATAATATTAAAATGGCAACAATAATGAGAATTTCTACTTCATGATGAAAATAATTTTAATCACGGGTAGATTACAAATCCATTTGCTGTTACGATTACTGAGGATTCTATTATCTGACTCCAATTGTGAAAGTTGTTAAAACTTATTTCCAGGAAAGGTAAAAGATTATAGATGTATACACCTTGTGCTAATTTCCCATCAAGCTCAATGACAAGAAAAAGAAGAATATGAAATTGGCAGGTGTGGAATGAGAAGCCAAGAAGCTCCTAGCAGTAGATTGCATTCTGGATTTAAGTAAAATCACATTTATCTATACATTAAAGCTGATTGACTACAGACATCAAGATTGTAGGTGTGCATACCGTAATGTGGGAACACTCAGTATACATATTAGGACAAGAACTAGTCTCCTCTGCTCATGCTTCATCTGACATGTAGAGAAAACCTAAACTGTCAATGGAACTTCAGACCCTCATGTCAAGAAAACAAATTCTCATAAATTAGCCAAAATAAAAATATATAGCCAAAATATAGATTATCTGATCACATTCAGTTTCATCCTAAACCTAAGAGCAAAATGACAGGGATATTTTTCAATCACCTGTCAGCATTCTAATGCTTGCAGGCCATTCAGGCTTTGCATTTTCAACCAATCAACATACAGAATACATCAGTCTTGGAACTTGAAGGTTGATCCATATTCAGTTTTGCCCACTACTCCTTTCAATGCACAGGTCACAGGAACTAAATGGCAACTAACTATGCACCTAGGGTTAAATGGGATCCAATCAGAATAAAATATAATGAAGATACTGGGCTGATTTGGACTGCATCCAGTATAATGGTGACATTCCAGGCGAAGGTAGTTGTTACCAGTTCCAAACTTCTATTTTTTATAAATCATTAAAGGATCAATTTTTTTGTAACAAGAGCCACAGTGGCACAGTGGTTAGAATGCAGTATTGCAGGCTGATTCTGCCAACTGCCAACAGTTCGATCTTGACCAGCTCAACGTTGACTCAGCCTTCTATCCTTCCGAGTTCGTTAAAATGAGGACCCAGATTATTGGGGGCAATACGCTGACTCTGTAAACCACTTGGAGAAGGCTATAAAGCACCATGAAGCAGTATATAAGTCTAAGTGCTATTGCTAATGTCTTAAGAAGGATTGCAATCCTAGTAAAAGAAATATGGTGTTTTTGCAACATAATTAATTTCTGATATTTTTTTATATGGAGTGTTGAATTTAGCATAATTACCCAAGAAACAGTGATGCCTCTTAAGTCACTAATATCTACACATAGAGAAGTTCCTGAGGAACTCTCTCTCTCTCTCTCTCTCCTCTCTCTTGCTCTCCCTCTCTCTCTTTCCTCTCCCTCTCTTTCTCTTTCTCTTTCCCTCTCTCCCTTTCTCTCTCTCTCTCCCCCTCTCCTCCCTTTTTTCCTCTCTCTCCCTCTCCCTCTTTCTTTCCCTCTTTCTTTCTCTCCCTCTTTCCCTCTCTTTCTTTCCTCTCCCCCTCTTACTCTCTTTCTCTCCCTTTCTCTTTCCTCTCTCTCTCTTTCCTCTCCCTTTCTTTCTTTCCTCTTTCTCTGTCTCTCCTCTCTCCCTCTCTCTCTTTTTTTCTCCCTCTCCGGCTCTTTTTCTCTGTCTTCCTCTCTTTTTCTCTGTCTTCCTCTCTTTCTCTCCCTCTTTCTCTTCCTCTCACCTTCCTCTCCCTCTCTCTCTCTCTTTCTCTCTCCCCCTCTCCTCCCTTTTTTCCTCTCTCTCCCTCTTCCTCTTTCTTTCCCTCTCTTTCTTTCTCTCCCTCTTTCCCTCTTTCTTTCCTCTCCCCCTCTTACTCTCTTTCTCTCCCTTTCTCTTTCCTCTCTCTTTCCTCTCCCTTTCTTTCTTTCCTCTTTCTCTGTCTCTCTCTTTCCTCTCTCTCCCTCTCTCTTTTTCTCTTCCTCTCCCACTCTTTTTCTCTGTCTTCCTCTCTTTTTCTCTCTTCCTCTCTTTCTCTCCCTCTTTCTCTTCCTCTCACCTTCCTCTCCCTCTCTCTCTCTTTCTCTCTCTCTCCTCTCCCCCTCTCCCTCTCTCTTTCTCTCCTTCTCTCTCTCTCCCCCCTCTCTCCTTCTCTCCAATCTTCTGCTCACCTGGCAAGCTGGCTTCAAGCTGTTCTCCAACAAGCTGACACACATTCTTATTGGACTGGCTCTCTCCTGCCCTTCCTGCTTCCTGCAGAGATGCAGACAAGGCAGGAGCCCCGCCCAATAAGCTTGTCAGCTCGTCAGAGAACAGGGTGAGGCCACTCTTTTTACACACACACACACACACACACACACAGAGAGAGAGAGAGAGAGAGAGAGAGAGAGAGAGAGAGAGAGAGAGAGAGAGAGAGGGAAGGAAAGCGCAAGTGCCTCTCTCTGTCTGTCTCTGTCTGTCTCTGTTTCTGTCTCTGTCTCTGTCTCTGTCTCTGTCTCTATCTCTGCAAATGGCAGAGGAGGCTGGGAGCGGCAGGAGAAGGCTCAAAGAGCCGCATGCGGCTCTGGAGCCACGGGTTGCTGACCCGTGACCTAGGCCATGCCCCCACTTGCATTGAGCATAATATAAACATGTCCTTCATAGTCCCTATATTGCCTACATTTTGTTCTAAGCCCATAAATGAGACAGGTTTTAATTATCCTTAGCTGTAGCCATGTTAAGATACCATTTTCCTCTTCCTCTGACAGTCCAAAGGCAATTCATTGTTAGCTCTGTGAAGTCGCCCAGATAAGAAGCACACCCAGGAATCTTAGTTCTATCTTTATTGTTACACTACATTAACACATTATTACATTTAAGTTGAATATGTTTGGGTTATGTCATCATGGAAAAAAGTCATGTGACCAGTAATGATTGGTAATAGAGACATGATATGGATCAGCAATGAACACGCACATTTCATTTATATAGTTTCCCACTAATTCAAGGATGGTTAAATAGGTAGAGGAGAAAGGCCTCAGACTGATGTTAAACAAGTAAATGGACAATTCTGAATAGGATTTGCACCTCACATGGCATCTGCTGGGACTCACTATATAAATGGGGCATAGTATCCTCCCCTCAGTGTGACTGTGGGATCCCATGTCAAACCATAGATCACATTGTGACCAGCTGTAAATTGAGGGCATACATCTGTCAAGTATCTGACTTTTTCATATAAATGATGCTACACTTCAATGGTTAGAAGGCCTGGACATTGGTATCTGAATATAGATCCCTAACATTCATATTTTATTATGTTTTTTAATCTAAGTGTAATGTTAATATATATTGCAATATCATGTATGATATACTGTATGCTAAATGAATGAATGAATGAACGAACGTATGAATGAATAAAAGAGGTGAAATTTTCACCTATTATTTCATTAATGTAACTTTGTATTCAAAATTATGATTCTGAGTCTGTATGAGAAGAATAGAGCTATGAAAATATTGAAGGTAATATAGTAAAGAGAACATTTTGTAGGATCATCACAGGAGTTACAAGGGTACAAAAAATTAATAAAATGGAATTTATTTTATACAGAGATCCAAAATAAAGATTTTCATCCTTCCAGTGACCACTGAAATTGCTATTGCCATTTCCTGGTGCCATCTGTAATTGTATCAATTGTTTCAAGCTGCAACTTTCACAGGAACAACCTGGGCTGACTTTATTTTAGGAAGCTTAATGATTCTTCTGATATTTAGATCCTTTCAACTTCTGAAACCATCAGAGTCCAGCCACTGGGTATCAGAATTATATTTAAAAAAGGGAGAACCACCTCCAATTCTATACCTTAAAAACGTCCACTAAATCCAATAAAGCCTCAAGAAATATTGCACTGTCAGTTAGGTGAAAAGAAAAGAAAAGCATTGAGTGAACAGATTATTTTAGAATTTAGCTATGGAGAGCTCCAAGCAATTATGTAGAGGCAAGTTGTATCTCAAAGGTGCTTTTTCAAAAGGCAACTGGACTATGTTTTTTCTTTGAAGAAGAAAAAGATGTTTCACTTTACATCCAAGAAGCTTCATAGTTCTGGCTGGATGGTGGGCGGATGGAAGGATTACTTCTTACCTTCCATCCCCCCACTAGCCAGCCAGAACTGATGAAGCTTCTTGGATGAGAAGTGAATTACTACTACTACTACTACTACTACTACTACTACTACTACTACTACTACTACTACTACTTATTATTATTATTATTATTATTATTATTATTATTATTATTATTATTATTATTTTTCCTCCTCCTCCTCCTCCTCCTCCTCCTCTTCTTCTTCTTCTTCTTCTTCTTCTTCTTCTTCTTCTTCTTCTTCTTCTTCTTCTTCTTCTTCTTCTTCTTCTTCTTCCTCCTCCTCCTCCTCCTCCTCCTCCTCCTCCTCCTCCTCCTCCTCCAAGAAAAAACATAATCCAGTTGCCTTTTGAAAAAGCACCTTTGAGACAGCCATGACCTGGATGACTGAGAATTTCCATAGACATTAAGTAAGCTATATGCACATGTACCAGATGTAAACCAACAACAACAATAACAACCTGGCTTTTAAAGGCTAACTTGGAGAGTATGGTCAAAACCTGGAGCAATAGAGAGTAAGACCTTTTTAGCTGACATCCAAAATGAATATTATGCACCTATCCATCCATCTTAGATTATTATTTCACATTTCTCTTATTATATTAATATCAGCCATTGTTTTTTTTCCATAGAGCACCCCACAGTGGTTCATGTAAAGAGAAGACCATGCATGGTTTGCCTATTAATATTTGGCAGCACTTTTCTTCTTACCTGCGTGTGACTTCTTTCTTTTCCTTCTCTTTCCTTTGCTGCTGAATAAATGTATTAGAAAATAAACCAAAAATCCCTCTATCCACGTGTAAGGGACACGTCTATGTTGTTTTAAAAAAAAAAAAGACGCAAGGAGCAGCAACACATTAACAAAAGGAATTACCAGTGCATTGTGATTATGAAGCATTTTGCATATAAGAATATAAATAGATTATGTCATCCAATAGTCCAAAGGACTCAAATATGAAATTGTTTTATTTGGGGCAATACATAAACTTTCTCATTTCCTTCTTCCTGCCTGCCTGCCTAGGTTTTGTAAGCCATATCCTGGCATTCTTTTTTGCCTTTAGCTTAAAAGTAAGACAGTTTATTTTCCTTTTAATTTCCAGAACTGTGCACTAGCAGCATAGAAGGGTTCTTAGCAGCTGTGATCTTTGGGAACAGCAGTGAAAAAGACAAAATATATAAGAGTATCTATGATGTTCAGTCTATTTTGTTGCTGAATAAAATGCCAGTTGGGTTGGGTTTTTCAGTGTGATTTATTTGGATAGCTTGCAGGTGAGATGAATAACAACCCCTGAGCCTTTGGACTCTTAAGAATTATCATGATAAGGATGAGCTTTGAAGTCATGGACACTAAGATGGGATGTCACCTGGCTGAAGACCTCCATCTGATTCAGATTCCAGATGGAAAGGAAGTGCCTTGCAGAGGCCAAGGGAGAGAATAGGAGGGGAGACTTGGTACAGTATAGGAATGGGCAGCTCTTGTTTCCAGCTCTAATATCCCAGTGCAATTATTTTGTGGACATCCACTCTTTGCCTGCACAGGAGATAGGGCTATAAGTGTATGTTATTTTTTAATTACAAGGGGGTAGAAAAATCCTGATGATGGGCTGGAAGGTGCCATTGCATTGTTATTTTTTTCTCTCCCTTCGTTTGCTGATTATGTGAGCTGGGCTCCTTTGCTAGCCGATGATAAGCAGAATTTCCATGTTCTCTGCATAATTAATCCATCTCTGCCTCTCTTCATGCCAACTCGCCCGTTATCGCCGGCACATGCCTGAATTGCAAAAGAATCCGCTCTTCAATTGGAACTTATTGATATTCTAAGAAAAAAAAAAGGGAGGGGGAAATGAAAATCCTTAAGTTTAAGCCATAGATTTTTAAATGGATTAATTTTGTTACAATCACAGCCATCTAAGGCGGGAAAGCAGGCAGAGAAAATTGAAAGCATCTCCCTGTTAGCAGAATTGGGTCCAGACCACTGAAATGTTCTGGCAGAGCTCTCTTTTAAAGTCAGAAAAAATTACCATTAATTTACATCACATGAAATACTTTCTGTGCTAGAAATATTCAAGAGACGTTCTTTAAATGCCTGCTAATGCTTGATAACATTTCTAACTTTCAACATTTTGCTAGACTTCGATATGACATGATAGGAATGCCTGCCAGGGAGGTATATGTACCATTAATATCTTCTTATCACATATTTGGGTGATATTATCTTCTTCTTAAACATCCTGAAGGAGACATGAAACAATGGAGCAAGTGTTATGGAATCCTCTTTAGTCAATTCATAAGGGTCAAAGTTAATTGCATAGTTTTAGATTTTGGTGGAATGTTTTTGCTTTTATTTTAAATGTTATTATTTTGAATGGGATATAAAGTAAGAAATATAAAGAAGCATAGTTAAAACCATGCCTTGAAATATGCTAACGGGAAATATTTGCCGTGTCAAAAGTAGCTTTTTAAAAAAAATCTAAAAAATAATATTGTTTTTTATATTCAGGTTTTTAACGAAGTAACATACAGCATGAAATATTCAGTCTGTCTTGAGGTTTTTCAAGGGTAGTTAGAGATAATGGAGAAATAGATGACGTCCCACTGATTGTTTCAGATATTCTGAATCCAGATTCAGATTATTGCCAATTGTTCTGGCTTTATTCTATTTTAGTCCAAACACATTTCTTGAACAGAAAAGGGGTAGCAGCAGCTTTCAGTGACTGAAGGTTCCTGTTTCTCAGTCTTCTTCTTGATCATCCATAAAATCAGAGCTATGTTTCAGTGCATCTCTAATATTCAGTGCTTTTCCGTTAGAAAACCAGAGTATATACACTACTGAATGATGACATTCAGAATTAAGAGAGAACTAAAGGTGCTATTTTTGACACTGACTGCAGAAGAAACTTAGCTATTTTAAATTGTCATTATAATTATAAAACTGTCTTATTCTCTTTCAACCATACATTGAAACAGAATGAAAAGCTGTAATAGCTTTTGGTGAATGTAAAGTAAATATAGTTCTGTTCATTTCCAAACAATAAGAGACAATGATATTTCAAAAACATTTTCTATTTGCAGACATTTGCTGTGAAGTGAACATAAGCAAAATAAGCTATTCTAGTTTGTCATTGCAGGCAATAGTTTCATTCAAAGAGGAATATTCCCATTCAAATAGACATTTCAAATTCACAGAAGAAAATCAAGGATACACAATTATTTTCAAACTGTAAATTATTGCTAAAGGTGTGGAGATTAGTGATAGCATTTCCAAATGTATGTATAGTCCACTGCAGTTACTTCAAATCATATTCACATTAGCTACATCTGCTGATGGAAAGGCTGTACTTAAATTCTCCAAAATACAGATGAACATACGAAAGCAGTTTTAAAAATGAATTAAAACAATCATAATTCAACATAAGCTTTGGTAATTGTATTTAAATTATAAAACCATGAAAGCAACATTTAAAACACATCTGTAACTGACACATGTTAAATTAAAAGCTGTTAAAAAGAAAGGATTGGATATTCAAATTGTCAACTGGTACAATATTTTGGGAGTGAGCATTTAACTGGATCTTCAAAGTATTTGTCAGTTGCAATCATTGTGAGTATGGAGAAATATTGAAGGGTTTTATTTAACTTCCAACTCTGCCTACTTTTATCTCAATAAATAAAAGAGACAAATCTTGTGCACAATTAAAGACAAGATTTTCTGGGGAAAACATACTGATCTCCAAGCTACTTTTTACATTAAGGAACAATTTTAGAGTTTACTGGGAATATGTCCTGAATTCCATATGAGGGCAATGTTTTTATTAGATCAATGAAAACACATGCAAAATAATGTCAAAATAATGTATAATACATCAGATAAAATGAGGAACATAGCAAAGATATAAGAGAAAGCGGGGTGTGTGTGTGTGTTAATCACAACCTTAAGGCAAAATCTGGGACGGTATTACAAATATCCATGTTTGTAACTCTAACTGGAGGATTATTTCAAGGTTCCTTTTAGGACTGAGAACATTGTTATTCTTCAAGAGGATGTTTAAATACAGTCACATCGCTTGCATGTTTGAAAATCCAAAATATAGTACACAAATCAATTAATGACAAATATAACTTCTAGCACTGTAATGCAAAAACATCTCCATTTATTTTATTTTAAATGATGTACACACAAATCTTCATGATGATGTGTCATCACTGAATAACAAAGGTTGTAACAAGAAAAGGCATATTATATACATTAATTAAGGAAAAATAAATATATCTGCATTCTTATGAGAACAGACAAATGTTTCTGTGATTTCTCATTTTTCTATTTAAAGGATGAATACACACATAGACAGACACACACAGACAAACACACTGGCAATGGGTTATCTACAGTACTCAATTAGTAAAGTCCTCTGGAAAGAATATTAACCAGACTAAATTCTTTTAGTTTCTGTTAGTGGGAAAACGAACAACAATAATCAATTAAACTCTTTCCAATATTCATAAATTAATTTTTAGAACCCAAAAATCTTCAAGAATTCTTGGCAGTTAAGAAAACTAGTAAGACATCCAAACAATATACAGAATTCAACAATACAAAATATTACAATCATTCTATTTTACTAATAAAAACTACTAACAAATTCATAATGAAATAATTACAAAGAACCTCAAGAACAATGTCACACTAAGCTGTGTCTAAACACTCTCCTGAAAAGTTTTTCTTGATCACCTTCTCATCACCATCCACCACAAGAGAGGTGAATAACTTCCTATTCCATGAAATGCCATAAATGACAAATGCTATCTTTGGGCATTAATCTCCTTAAACCTCACAAAAATGGAAACTCACAAACAACTTTTCCAAGTGACACACATAAAACTGATTGGAGAAGGCAGTCTTGCAAATACTTAAGACACTGAGTCACATAGGGCTTATATTACTTGTTGCAAACTTTTTTTTAAATGGTGAGGCCAGTATTATTATCCCTCTTATGTGGAAATAATTGTTTTCCTAAAGCTGCACAGTGAGTTAGTCACAGTAATGACACTTAAAGACTTTCTGATTGTACCTCAAAATTTTGGCCATTGTATTAAATCAGACACATTTTGATATCTTATTAAGATTGAACTTCAAAGGATGAGACTAGCAAGGTAAGTGTACCAGGTTGTTATGTATGTAGTATATCTAAGTGCATATATATACACCACAATTATCCCACTTTGAGGCCACAAAAGCACAATACTAAATATTTATTCATTCAGAAGGTGGGAGAAAGAAATCTCAAGTTTAACTCTTGGGAATATATATAAAATTCCCAGCTATCTTTGCAGTGGGCCATCAACTGTTGTGTATATGTCTTCATTATTATCTGTAATAATGATTCTTCTGGTGGCAAGCCATGTGTGAGTTTTCTGCCAAGTCAAATCAATAACTATGATAAGGGTAATATGTCAGGAGACAGATGATTTATTGCTGCATTCATATTAGCTTGATTGCTAATCTTATGCTTATTGCTATTGGATGATGGACTATTATCTCCCCTCCCTTCTATGTATATGTTATGAACTTTGAAAGATGGCTCATGTAACTTGGAGTCAGAAGAGCTCTGCTATCTGCCCCAAAATTTGCAAATATGTATTCAAAATGGTATAAATCTGGCTTGTTCGGAAATGAGATTGTCCCAGTCACCAAGGACTTAAAGACTGGGTCA
>NW_015387343.1:92609-120215 GCF_001527695.2 Protobothrops mucrosquamatus | reverse complement strand
CTGGATGGGGAGGAACAGACTCAGGCTCAACCCTTCCAAGACCGAGTGGCTGTGGCTGCCGGCGCCTCGGCATAGTCAGCTGACTCCATCGCTGACTATAGGGGGCGAAATTTTGGCTCCCTCGGAGAGGGTACGCAATCTGGGGGTCCTCCTGGACTCACGGCTGACACTGGAAGACCAGTTGGCGGCCGTGACCAGGTACGCCTGATCTACCAGTTGCGGCCTTTTCTGGACCGGGACGCCTTGCGCACAGTCACCCATGCCCTTGTCACCTCCCGCCTGGACTACTGCAATGCTCTCTACATGGGGCTGCCCTTGAGGAGCACTCGGAGGCTCCAGTTAGTCCAGAATGCAGCCGCGCGGGCGGTGTTGGGAGGGACTCGTCGCTCCCATGTAACACCGTTACTGCGCGAGCTGCACTGGCTGCCGGTGGCTTTCCTGGTGCGCTTCAAGGTGTTGATTATCACCTTCAAAGCGCTCCATGGCACCGGACCTGGATATCTCCGAGACCGCCTTCTGCCTCAGATTACCTCCCATCGGCCGGTGCGCTCCCACAGAGTGGGTCTCCTCAGGGTGCCGTCGGCCAGACAGTGCCGGCTGGCGACCCCCAGGGGGAGGGCCTTCTCGGTGGGAGCTCCCACCCTCTGGAATGAACTACCCCCAGAGATCCGGGTGATCCCGGATCTCCCTTCCTTCCGCCGCGCCCTTAAGACATGGCTATTTCAACTAGCAGGACTGGCCTAAGGGGTAATTTTTAGCGGTGTTTTAAATATAATTTTAAAATAACAAAGGCCAATCTAATATTTCTTTTTAATTATGTTTTAATGATAGTATTTTTGTATTTTGTGTATTTGTTTTTATCAGGCTGTTAGCCGCCCTGAGTCCGCAAGGAGAAGGGCGAGGTAAAAATCCAATAAATAAATAAATAGTGTAAGACATAGCTGACTGAAGACATAGCTGACTGAATGAACAGAGATGACATCTGCTGTGTAGAATGAAAGACCAACAAGTAAGTCGGTTTTTCAAATTTTTCTGGAAAAGGAGAGATTGGGATATTGCCCATGAGTATTCTGAATGGCAGCTTTCCTTGAGCAAATCATAAAAACCGGTCTTCTATGGGTTTGAGAGCCAGGACCTGAGTGAGGGAGATGACATCTTTGCTCTTAGCTGCAGTGGAGCCTTTCATGGATATAATCAATCTGACTTTCTAATCACTTTTGGAAATGTTCAATTTAATCACTTTATGGATATGAGAGACTTTCAAAACAGCAAGTTTAATTTGACATCTGGTGAGTTTCACCTTCTTTAAAATTTAGAAATCTTAAATAGAGTCTTAGAAATTTAAAATAATATATACAATTAACAAAAAGCAGGGGGAGGGAAGAGGAAGGATTTTGACTTAAGAAAATTTAAAATGTTACCAGGAGACTAGAGAGATTTAGAATATTGGTTATTTTTGCTGTAAGGTTTGAAAAACATGTATATAGTTAAATAATATACTTGTGGAAAATGACTAGAATAGAATTAAATCCATATTAGGTACTGAGGGTTGATAAAGGTTGCAAATAGACACTAAATGGACCTAAAGGACCTGGCAGAAAAGAGTTATAATGAAGCTAGCTGTATATTTTTCTTATCTTAAATACTTTTTTACTTGTCATGAAATATTAATATCTTAGAAAGAATACAGATTTTAATGGGTAAACTTTTAGAAGATGAAAAAATTGTTAAAAATGTTTTCTTGACATAGAGTTAGTGTTGTAGGCCTGGAAGACAACAAAATTGAGATTAACAAAATGGGAATACCAAAGAGAAATGAAAAAAAAAAAGGATCTAGAAACAGAACAACTCCGACAAGAAATCCTGGATAATGCCTCTTTATGTGATTACAGACTAGGCTAGTGTGAGCTTTCAAGAGTTTTCTTTAATATCAAAGTGTGATGAAAGATCAAAATCTGAATTGCCATAGGAAGGATTTAAATGTCAAGACTGTGCAGAGCAAAAAGATGGAATATAAGATTGGACTATTTGATCAAGGATAAACTATTTGTTTGATATTGTTGGTAACTCCTGACAGATTTTTTTTTTGAACCAGAATTGAAAAGGGTGATTTCTGGAGTGCATACAGGTAAAAGTTAGGCTATGGAGATAAGGGGAGGGTTGTATTTGTAGCTTTAAAAGAGGGTGAAAAGTTAGCATAATTGCTTGTGCTCTGGGTGATGAAGGTTAGAAGCCACTTTTTTTATTATTGTCTTTGTTATCTCTTTCCTTTCCTTTTTTTCTGCACTTTTACTTTTGTTTATGTTAGTTTTAACTTTTTTTATTAACAGCTTAATTTAATATAATTATTTTAAAAAGTCCAGCTTGACTTCAGGAGCATTTATATTTAATGTATCACTATCAGACTGTAAAGGATGATAATGTTGAAGCTGGAACCAGTAGTTCCCAAGCTAGAGAAAAACATTATTAAACATTCCCCAGCTACTTCCTCAGGCTATCAAGTGCCAATTGGCTGAGAAAGATGGAAGGAAAAACATTTCCTCTAGCATATAAAATGTTTTGAATTCCTTCTACATTAGGGGCATTCTGCTTGTGTTTCTAAGTTTATTTTTGTCAGCAATAAAGGAGCAAATTTGGCCAAGTCAGGTCTGAGAGTCTTCTGACAATTCTAGTTAGTACTGCATAAAGGATTAAATAACTAATACGAAGGCTGCGAAGCCATATTTACTATTGAACCCCAGTGTAAAATCTGACACAAAGATAAGACATCGGAGACTAATTTCTTTCCTCCTTACCTGTTGAAGGAAATTCTTAAATAAGGGAATCTATCAGGTGCAAAGGATCAGGACCATTGGTTGAGTTGCAGTTCAGAAAGATTTATTGCTCAAGCCTATACACACAAGTGCAAAAAAAAAAGATTTATGATACCATTGGAAAAATAATTAACAATTATAATATTTGTTAACATAGAATAATCCATATCTTTCATGATCTTGTCTAAATTTGTCATAGTGATCTTTTGTAGGATTAATCTCTTTATTTGTCTGGAAGACTGCTCATTTTATCTATCCTTGAGCATGGGGAAACAAAAAGATCTACAACCTTCACTTCTTCACTATCAACTGTGAAAAATGTGGGGTAGAAAGCACCACCACCATGGATCCGTAGCTGGCTGACCGGTCGTACTCAGTGTGTGGTCCTCAATGGAACCGCATCTACATGGAGGGAAGTGTGTAGTGGGGTGCCCAGGGCTCTGTTCTGGGCCCAGTGCTCTTCAATATCTATATCAACGATTTGGACGAGGGGATATGTGGGGAACTCATCAAATTTGAAGATGACACCAAGCTGGCAGGAATAGCCAACACTCCAGAAGACAGGCTTAAGATACAGAAGGATCTGGACGCTATCTAACAAAATGAAATTCAATGGTGAAAAAAGTAAGGTTCTACATTTAGGCAAGGAAAACCAAATGTACAGGTATAGTATAGGGGGTACCTTGCTCAATAGTAGTAACTGTGAGAGGGACCTCGGAGTCCTAGTGGACAATCACCTAAATATGAGCCAGCAGTGTGCTGTAGCTGCCAAAAAGGCCAACACAGTGCTAGGCTGCATTAACAGAGGGATAGAATCAAGATCACGTGAAGTGTTAATACCACTTTACAATGCCTTGGTAAGGCCACACTTGGAATACTGCATCCAGTTTTGGTCACCACGATGTAAAAAAGATGTTGAGACTCTAGAAAGAGTACAGAGAAGAGCAACAAAGATGATTAGTGACTGGAGGCTAAAACATATAAGGAACGGTGGAATTGGGTATGTCTAGTTTAATGGAGAGAAGGACGAGGGGGGACATGATAGCAGTGTTCCAATATCTCAGGGGCTGCCACAAAGAAGAGGGAGTCAAGCTATTTTCCAAGGCGCCTGAAGGCAGGACAAAAAGCAATGGGTGGAAACTAAGCAAGGAGAGAAGCAACCTAGAACTAAGGAGAAATTTCCTGACAGTTAGAACAATTAACCAGTGGAACAACCTGCCTCCAGAAGCGGTGAATGCTCCAACACTGGAAGTTTTTAAGAAGAGACTGGACAGCCATTTGTCTGAAATGGTATAGGGTTTCCTGCCTGAGCAGGGAGTGGATTAGATGACCTCCAAGGTCCCTTCCAACTTTATTTATTTTATTATTATTATTATTATTATTATTATTATTATTATTATTATTATTATTATTATTATTATCTACAAATGTAGACTGGTGTACATGTTCCTTTTTGGTGTTTATTATTGACAAAATAGTTCCATTTTATTTTTGTAATGAAACTAGGATTCTACATTTTCTTTAATTATAAATATCAAAATTGCATATCTCAAATTGCTAGTGCTTTGATCTCAATTTTTAATACTGCATATTGTGTCTTCGACACTTGCCTATCTTATACAAGTTAAAACAGACATGACAACATTATGCATCTTTGTCTCACTCTTTCTGAACCACTGTTCCCCCCCCCCCCAAAATCATGTCTTACAATAGTAGCCTCTTATTCACTGAGGAGATTAATCCTGAGATTAATGAGAACTAAATAGATTTTAAAAATGCATCTACATTTTATATTTTCCCCCTACATAATCCTCATCTATTTTTTATTTTGCTATGTTTTTTTATTGTAAGGCCATGGGCCAGGCAACACAAAATAAACTATACAGTTTACTTTAGATGCTAAATAAATAAAAAAGCAAACAAATAAAAAGAAAAATAAATGAAAAAATAGGCAACTTTCATGCCTTAGAATATCTGCTAGAAAAACCATAGAAACATTTTCTCTTATCGTTAAAAATATTAGCCCTTTAAAGAAGGTTATTTTACTTCAATAGTGTTACTTTTCTAATTTTCCAGTTGTTTGTGCCTTAAATTCAACCAAGGAATCATTAATACCTACTAAGTAATAAAATTATTTATTACATAGTGTATACATCTTTTCTAACCAGGGAATTTCCTGTATTTTTTAAAACACAGTATTAATTACCAGCACCATCTGTGCCAAACAGTAAGAAAACAATATTTTAATACAATGACTTCATGCATGTCACTTATCTTAATATTAAACCCTGCAGTTTTGTTGCTGTGATTTACTTTCTACTAATTTAAATACCTTATGTTCTTACAAGGTTTAAACTGAATTCATGAATCAAAATTAAATATACTCACCGCTCCTGCATGCAGCTATTGTGTTTGCTTAAGGTTTTTGTGGATATATAGTATATGTGTGTATGTGTGTGTGTGGGCTGTGTTTGCTGCTTTTCATTGAACAGTTTTCAGGAAACCTTGGCTGATTTTCTTCCTTAAGGTGTCATTGGGACATGTGACCTTCAAGTGTACATGTCAGAAATGAATTGTAATGGTTTTTATCAGAATTTTCACTTGCTGGTACATTTCTTTTCATAGGCATCTGGGATAACACTCTTAACAAGAAATTTGCAGGAGAGAAGGCAGTAATGAGACTCCAGTAGCTCTAAATTGCCCAAAGCATACATTCTCCACAGTAGAAATTAACTGGTTATTTACAAACATCCACTTGCTACGTATTCCTGTATGGTTGCTTTTCTATGAAATATCAGTTTGTGCAGCTTTGTGATCTGAGACTGAGTGTGTTTTTCTAAAGAGGCTGGGTACTTTGGCTGTCCTCAGAACATTGGGATTGACCACATATTCCTCGTTTTGACTTATTCTGAATTCCTAAAGACTGGGGCCATCCTTCTTTGCTTGCTTTTGCTTCCTCCAGAAGGGGGATTTTTTTGTCAGAGAACTGAAATAAATTCCAGTTTCCAGCAAAAAATGGTATAAATGGTCAGTGTTCCATGACCATGGAACACTGCAAACAGCTCTAAATGTGGGACAGTTGTGGGCATCCAAAATGCACTCACATGGCCTCAGTGTCTTTGGTAGTGCCTCCTGGCTTCCGTAAGTGCTTCCTGGATATTGGAACTTTGATCTGGATCATAAGCAGTGGTGGGATTCAGCTGGTTCGTACCAGTTTGGCAGAATCCGTAGCTAATTTTTTGTTGCCCAGGCCTGGAATGGACTCCCAGAAGTGGCATCCACACAGAGAACTGGTTGTTCACATATTTGAATCCCACCACTGGTCGTAAATACCCTTTTTGAGGCCTGAGGTAACTTTGAATGGTTGCCAAATGACCGATGACAAGTCAAAGACTATCTCTTTAAGTAATGTTTTAATGATCCCTTCTATCTTTTTGAGATTTAATATAATCTAGACTTGGTAAGTTTGCATGGTGTTGGAGATCTTATTTCTTAATAATTTGTTAGGTTCAACAATGGGCTATATACCATAGTAGACCTTCCTGAAAAATGGTTGCAAATGGGTTTTTAAAGAAAGTAGCAACACTTGTCATTTTCCCCCCTCGTTCCTCTAATAGAATTTGTACCTTAATACAAAAATACTCCAAGTGGCTAAGAGTAGTAGAAAATATATAAAATAAAAATTTAAAACATATAATTAAAAATAATTAATAATATACTTATAAAATAATTATAAAACAATACGATATAAAGATGCATTTCTTGGTAAGTTTTCTAAAAGTGGTAACAGCAGGATAAAAGACAGTTGTTAACAAAGTGTATCTTACATTTTGTTAATAAAACCATACTGGTTTAGACCAAAACAAACTTTCTAAATTGGACCTGTGAATTCAGTTGGATTAAGTACTAAATTCTGACAGTTTAACTGTGTATCTAAGAACCACAGTTGTGGTTGGTTTGAATTTCAGTTGATATGTTGCCAGAACCCAGTTAATTTATTAAATTTTATTTATTATTTATTTATACTTAACTTTTAGGTTTATATGGCCACCTACCTTGGTTCTGAGTAATATCAAAAACAGATACCTAATCTAAAAACAAAACAAAAAGTAACATAAAAGTCACTACTAGATATACCCTAACTGGAACAGACACTGCCTACCAAATAGACACACCACAAACTATCTAGGACCTTGGAGAAAAACTCATATATCATTTAAAGGCTTGGAGGGCCAAGACAGTCTGAAACTCTTGAGAGGATGGTGTTCCAATGGATAGAGTGGAAAAGGCACTCTTCTTAGGTCCCATTGAGGGGAAACAGGATGTTCAACATCCCCAAGCAGGGTATTGCAAACAAGGTGTGTAGATTCTATTTTAAACATATACCCTTCAACTGCCTTGGTATCAAAACCATGGGTATTATGGTCACTGAGGAATGAATGTGCATATTTGAATCAGGAATGATTTTTGAGAACTGATGCTAAGTAAAATAAAATCAGCATTACATGTAATGTCCTTCTTTTTTCCTGGTGTAGTGAGTTCATGAAGAGACATACAAGAATCACATACTATACCTATGGAATAAATAACTGATCCATCTTCCTTCAGATTCTGAAAGCAATTATTTCCATAAACTACCTACATTTTTTCCATAGAAAGCCATTTCTATTTCCCTAAATGTAGGAGAACAAAGCATTTCTACATGGATTCCATTTGTCATTTCCTTGGAGGCAGGGACACCTAACCCTTCAGGAATAGATCATCCATTTCTGATTATATAAGTATAAAAAATGGATTTCCATTTGTATAAAAAGGAAGTTTGGCTCAAAGAAATCTAATGCTTTAAGTTCTTACTATCACAATCACCTTCCCTTGTGATGTTCTTTATTTATGGAGACTATAAAATGGGCTAATACATTAAAAAGCTATTCTCCATCCAGCAGCCCTCAAGCATGTTTTCATTGTTTGTAAAGGACTTTTATTTATTATTTAAATAGGTTTTAAATGATAGGCTACTTTTAAGGCTGAAACTCTTTCAAAGGTAAATTCGGATAATCAGTTAAATGGCAACAGAATAAACATTTCTGAATAATATTAAGAGTACATAAGAACCAGCAGCTTAAAATGATAATATCTAGCTTCACACAAATAATAATACCTGTCAATAATTATAGCTACTTAATATCACTTGGGTTCCTTTCTCAGCCCAATAAATCAATTTAAGGATGGCTACCAAAACACAACAAAATTCTTCCTATTTCTTTAAATTTTAGGGTAACCTGGCTAAAGGATTTTTGTTATTAATGCTTGCATTTATCCCCCCAAGTAAGGGATTTCTTACTCAACCATTTTCATATCCTCCCTCCTGTTGTTTTCTGGAGTGATCTTATAATCTTCTTTGTTGACTCTGTGTTATATCTCCCTTCCCTGTTGATATTTTTCCTGCTGCAAAAAGAAATATTTCATTTTACTTCCCCAGTATTTATAGTGTTCTTGCTCCTGTCAGTATTATTTCTACCAGTAGGATCAGAGAAATCATTCTGATGCCTTTTCAGCATTTCTTATATCTGAGAATAGGCTCTTTTGTTGAAATTTATGAACATTTACTGTCCACCATTTATTCCATGAACTATCTATTCATCTGCTTTTATAGAAGTCTATGCCAATATAAAGGTGCCAATAAAATTAAGGATCAGCAAAGAATTCTTATACCATATAGCAAAACCTATAGAATAACCACCACTGAAAAAAACATTACTATGAACATGTGTACTCATGCTACTAAAATTATGTATTTATTTCTGCAATGTATATGCCACTCAGTTCCAAAATGTAGAAGTGACCAGATGGAGCCAGAGGGTGGAGTCAAATGCATCATCAGTTTGGAATCTCTACAATCCCATAAGAGGCCTAAATCCAGCCACCCTCTTGAAGTCTGCTGACTCTTATCTGGCCCCAATTCACCATGACCACTGGAAGTTCAGATTGTTGTGTATAGGTAGAATGAAATAAATTTGTAGTACTTTTGAACTCAAAAGATTCAAAAACACAAAAAGGCTATAAACAGCTTACAAATCTTAATTGTGAAGTACAGCATACTCCCAAACCAACCAAATCAATGTACCTTAAAATACTAAGGTAAATAGTCATTAGGGTTGCCAGGTCTGCTTCCAAAAAATAGCAGACAAGCGGGGAGGGGGGGTTAAGTAGTAAAAAAAGTAGACTGTACAGCTTTAGATTACGTACCATTTCATCATATAGCTTTTGAATAAAAAAAATGTCCACTATTTTGTGAAAAAAAATAGTGAACATAATGTGAAAAAGTGGACTGTCCACTCAAATAGTGGACACCTGGCAACCCTAATAGACTACAATCTACTGCTTGGTAAGCTAGAAAAAGGTGGGATAGACAACATCACCACCAGATGGATTTGTAGCTGGCTGACAAACCGTATGCAATGAGTAGTCCTCAATGGTACTACATCCACATGGAGAGAAGTAAGCAGTGGGGTACCACAAGGCTCCATCTTAGGCCCAGTACTCTTCAATATTTTCACCAATGACTTAGATGAAGGAATAGAAGGGGAAGTCATCAAATTTGCAGATGACACTAAACTGGCAGGAATAGCCAACACCCCAGAAGATAAGCTCAGGATTCAAAAAGATCTTGACAAACTGGAACAATGGGCCCTATCCAACAAAATGAGTTTTAATGTGGAAAAAAAGCAAAGTTTTACATTTAGGTAGGAAAAATCAAAGGTACAAGTACAGATTAGTGAGACTCAAAAACAGCTCAAAAACAGTAACTGTGAGAGGGACCTTGGAGTCCTAGTGGACGATCACTTGACCATGAGCCAGCAGTGTGCAGCAGCAACCAAAAAAGCTAATACAATCCTGGGCTGTATAAACAGAGGCATAGAATCAAGATAATGCGAAATATTAGTACCGCTTTATAAAAACCTAGTAAGACCACTGGAATACTGCAACCAATTTTGGTCACTATACTACAAAAAAGATGTTGAGACCTTGAAAAAGTTCAGAGAAGAGCAACTAAGATGATCCAAGGCCTGGAGACTAAAACATATGAAGAACAGCTGCAGGACTTGGGTTTGGCTAGTTTAAAGAAAATAAGAAATAGGGGTGACATGATAGCAGTATTCCAGTATTTGAGAGGCTGACACAAAGAAGAGGGTGTCAAACTATTCTCCAAAGCACCAGAGGGCAAGACAAGAAACAATGGTTGGAAACTGGCCAAAGAGAGAAGCAACCTGGAATTAAGGAAAAAGTTCCTAAAAGTGAGGACAATTAACCAGTGAAACAGCTTGCCTTCAAAAATCGTGGGCACTCCATCACTGGAGGTTTTAAGAAGAGACTGGACAGTCACTTATCTAAGATGGTATAGGTTCTCCTGCTTGAGCAGGGGGCTGCACTAGAAGACCTCCAAGTTTCCCTTCCAGTTCTATTCTATTCTAAAACAACAACAATTGCAAGTAGGGTACCTGAGGATCTTAGAAGTTTTCCTGATCTGATCTTGTGTAGGACATTGTTCCAAAGGAGTCTGGCAATAACTGAAAAGACATACTAATGGCATAACAACAGTTCCTCAAGGATAGGACTCAAAGGTGCCCTTTTATGAAATGTATAGGAACATTCATATTGATGTCCAACATTATAGAATTTCTTGCTTGAGCAGGGGGTTGGACTTAAAGTTCTCCAAATTCCTTCAAACTCTATTATTCTACGTTCTATTAGAAGATGCTTTTATAGCTAACTATATCCTAAGCTATACTGGGCTGTAACAATGACAACCAACATCTTGAATTGCACCTGAATATCAATGGTCAAGTAGGGCAGCTCTCACAGTACTGATTTTAGTCATAAAATAAATGCTTTTAATTATATGAGCCACTTCTTTCTGGACCAGCTGTTACTTCTGGATGTTATTTATCAGCAGCCCTATGAACACCAAATAGCAGTAGTCCATCTAAGAAATGACCATGGCATGGATGACTATGAGTGGGGTTGGGGTTAGGGCAAATAATGTACACTTTGAACAGAGTTATCCTATGTTTCCTCCAGCAGTAAGTTGAAAAACAATATCAATGGCAAGAAAACTGTACAGATGTGCCCATGTATGATACATGAAGCAAGCCAAAATACAATGCTTTAGAGTAATCTAGAGGTAAAGCTAAAGTTATCATGAATAATTATCTGAATCTTCAGTTATACACAGGAATCAGGGAGCACTAAATGGAAGCTCTTTCTGTATTAGCCCTTGAGCCAGGGTTTCAAAACTTCTTTTAGACTGAGGATCATATTCCAAATATCCATTTGGTTATGATTATGTGCTGGCAAGTTTTAGAAGGTTTTAGGGACAACTTATAGCCTTGGGAGTTCACGTTATACATCCCACTTAAACATACCTTTTCCTTTATCGTTAGACTCAGAAGCAGAAAAAATAAGCCATTTATATTTTATGTACAGTCATCCACTTCCTTACCAGATCAGGTCTATTGAGATTAGTACATAACCTCTAAGATATAAAAGTTTTAAGGCTGGGTGTGATTAAATTGCTAGCTAGTCTGTTTACAAACTCAGTTGTACCATGAATCAGTGCTAGATGTGTGCTTGGCCTACAAATTTAAAATTGAGGCCCCTGAGTATATATTGAACTATTGGAGTCAATACATTCAATTTATACTACTGGTTCAAGGAAAACAGACAGAGAGAGTGCAACTTTTTTGTGTACCTACCTTTAGAGTATGTAAGAGTTTTTATCTGTTGGACTTTCAGTTATTTTACCACAGTTAATGGAAGTGTTGTTAGCTTTGCAACAGAATGGGAGATGTCCTAATGGAAATAGCAATATCAGGTTCTTAGTCAGTATTTAGCACTATTAATAAGGTAGAAGAGGGGTGCAAGAACGATCTGGTGAATGGATTTCAATTCCCAAAAAAATTGCAGAGGTTTTTTAATTCACTTCCACTGAATTCCAACTCATGTATGTATTTTCAGGAATGAAAGAGCAGAAAAAACAGAAGGGTTTATATCATGTTTTGAAATACATAAAACTACAAAACAAAAATAGAAAACCTTAAATATAAATACTATCCAACAAAACAACATATGAACACAAAAACTAATAATAATATAAAGAGGAAAAAAAGAAGAAATCATATCTCATCCTACATTACTACAATACATGCTTATGTCAACATTTCTTTGTTTTTATCTCCTTTAGAGATTAAGTACAGGCTTAAGTAGTGGAGTAGAAGTGAATGGCAGAAAACAAGAACTGGGGTATTTTATAGAAATACTGATTTTTGACAGGTTGTTGTCCATTAAGGAGGAATCTTTTCAGATGTGGAAGGGATTACTGATTTTGATTATGTTTGTGAAGTGCAAGAAATAGTTGATCATAACCATTAGGACTGTTTGAATTATAAAGACAAAAGTCTAACTTGGTGTCAAAATCATTGTAAAGGTACCTTGCAGTTTTTGTGGATACTTTTTGCAAGATTCTGTGATTTATTGCAATCAACCAAATTACAGAGTCTTTTTGTAGGTGGCAATAATAGGTTCTCTACAAGCCTTGCTTCATTATTATCCTGAAGAAGAATCTGTGCTGATGTACCATCATTTCAGAAACCCTTTGTCCACATGTCTGCTTTACTTTGCATTACGGATGGCTTTCTGTCTGCTGATCCCTTCTTATCAATAGTGAGCATATCTTGCAAGCTTGATAAGCCACAGTCATCCTTGCCTATTTATCTCTTAATTGGTAGAAGGAACTATGTATCACAAATATGGTTGGGTTTCCAATCTTAATGCTTTATTTGTCTGTACCTCCTAAGTGCAAAACTGGCCCTTTGAATAAAGCACAAGTTTAAGAAGAAATCTCTCATTACTTTATTCAGTGAAGCTCTGTATAACCTACATGTCTCTAGAGGCCGATATCCATGAATGGTGTCTGTTTGGCCCTAATATTTTCAGAATTATGTCTGAGAATCTATTGTTTGTCAAATAAAGAAGTCTCACAGATAGTTATGACCATTATGACTTATGACCATTAATAAGAATGAATTGGAAAGAGTGCAGATAAGAGCAACTAAGATGATTAAGGGCCTGGAGACCAAAACATATGAAGAATGGTTGCAGGAATTGGGTATGTCAAGTCTAGTGAAAAAAAACAACCTAGGAGTGACATGACAGCAGTGTTCCAATATTTGAGGGGCTTCCACAAAAAAGAGAGGTACCTATTTTCCAAAGCACCAGAAGGCAAGACAAGAAGCAATGAATGGGAAATAATCAAGGAAAGAACTGAGGAAAAATTTCCTAACAGAAAATTAATTGAGAACAATTAATCCAGTGGAACGGCTTGCCTTCAAAAGTGTTGGGTGCTTCATCACTGGAGGCTTTTAAGAAGAGACTAGACAGCCACTTGTCTGAAATAGTATAGGGTCTCTGCTTGGGTTGGACTAGAAGACCTCCAAGGTTCCTTCCAACTCTATTATTCTGTATTCTGTATTTAGCAAGTGTTCAAATTTATGGCAGTGCTGAAAAAAGTGATTTAAACTCATTCCCCACACTTACAACTGTTGCAGAATCCCTGAGGTTATGTAATAAAAATTTAGGTGCCTGGCAACCAGGATGTATGTATGAAAGTTGCAGCCATGAAATTGCCATTTGTGATCTTCCCAGGGGACTTCTGAAAAGAAAAGTCAGTGGGAGAAGCTCGATTCACTCAACAACCACATGATTCACTTAGTAACTGCAGCAAAAAGGGTATAAAATTGAACATGATCACAACTGCATCACTTAGTGATGGAAGTTCTATCCCCAATGGTGGACACAAGTTAAGGACTACCTACAGTATATTGCTTAAGATGGTAGATAATTGCCTTCATAACAAATTAAGCTACAGCTCTATGGTAGACATGTCCATAATTTCAAAAAGGCATTTTCCTAACCTTAACCTGATATCCCAAGAACTGTATCTGAGGCCTACAAAGTAATGGCCTACACAACTGAGTTTCATCCCTTCAACAAAATGATATCAAAGGTAAAGCCTTCCTTGAGTTCAAACACTATCCAAACACCCCCAATGTTTGACTCGTTAGCTTCTTGAGATCAACTGAGATTGGCTAGGATTGCCTCCTGCCATGAAAAAAATGATAGGACTTTATTATTAAAATGTTTGCAGACATAATATACTTTAATTTATTAGTGTGGCTGGTAATGCATTTCTACTGCATTTTAAGAAACAGGAATCTGTCTTAAGTATTACAGGAAAAATAGTCAATATATGTGCGAATTAATATGTGCTGACTGACAAATATGAATAATCATTAGGAATTGTACACTCTGATTTGAAGGAAATTTTGCATACTGAGAGGATCAAATGTGCACAATCCCCAGTTTATAAGCATCTGAATTTATATTAACAGTGCAGATCAGTATGGGGCAGACACGATGAAAAAATAAAACCTGCGGTGCTAACTGAATCCTAATCACGCCGATATGAACTTCTATGTGCCATTCTGAGGCACACTGAACTCTGGAACAGGGTGACCGATTTTTATTTGTTATAAGGTGTTTTTATCTGGCGTCTTTCTCTTTTGTCCTACTTGTAGTTTTCAAATATCAGCAAATTAAAACTTACAATATAAAATGCCACTAAGCAGGATAGAACTTAATAGAAAAGCGGGCAAAAAGAGTTTATGTGAAAGAGTTTGCCTTTGCTAGATCATGAAAATCTGTGGGATGCATAGGAACAATGTAGGCTACACACAGTGAACTGATTTTTTTTTTTTTATTCAAGGACATTTGAATCACATATACAAAGTACTGGGCACTGAAAAAATGAAATGTATATTTCTAAGTTAGGATTGATTGAACATGCATTTTAAGTAGTGTGGCTATTCACTGTTTAATAGAATTCAAATTCTGGATACCACACATTCATTTCTCAGAGTTTTTTTAAAAACAGGTCAGCTTTCAGTATCTATATTTTTACTTCAAGCTTTTTTTTTTTCTTATGCACACACCTATACACATAGTCTTTGACTTATGACTTTAATGGTGCCTGTAATGTTTTCATAACTCATGGCGGTCGTAAATCGAGGCATCCACATGACTGCAACTGATTTTATGACCTTTTTGTGATTTTTTTTAAGCAAATGAGATTGTTGTTAATTGAATGCTGCAGTTGTTAAGTGAATCCATGAATTCCTATCAGCGTGTTTTGCAGGAAAGACGCCAGATAGGCTGGAAACTGGCAAAAAATATTATAAATTGTGGTCATGGGACTGCAGAACGCTGCACCAGCTGTAAGGGTGAGTGGGTTGCCAAGCACCCAAAATGCAGTTGAGTGATCATGCGTGTGTTTCTGTGTGTGTTGCATGTCGCCATTGGAATTTCGGAATCAGGTCATAATAGCTTTTGGGGGGAGGATCCATCATAATTTTGAATGGTAGCTAAACTACCAGTCATTAAGTGAGGATTACCTATACATAGGGAGTGTGATGGCTCAGTGGTAAAAAAATGCTGAGCTTGTCAGCTGGAGAGCTGACAGCTGAGTTGGAGTCCTGAGCTCTGCACAATTGGGTGAGCTCCTGTTGCTTGCCCCAGCTCCTGCTCACCTAGCAGCTCAAAAGCATGCAAATGCAAGTAGATTAATAGTTACCACTTTGGTGGGCAGGTAACAGCATTCTGTGCACCTTTGGCATTTAGCCATGCTGGCCACATAACCACGGAAATTGTCTTTGGACAAGGCTGGCTCCCTTGGTCAGAAACGGAGATGAGCACTAGAGACGGACATGACTGGACAGGGAAATTTTTATCTTTACCTTTATCTTTACCACAAGACAATGTTTTTGCAGATCCAGAAGAGTATTCCCAACTTAATTTAGGATATTATGATTATATTCACAAGGTATACATACACACAGTATCTTGCTTCTCATTGGAACTTAATGAAAGTGAATGGAAGATCTTTGTTTGGACACTAATGGATCAAACTTGTTGGTGTTAATTTGAATTTCACTGGTTGTCAATATTTTTTTCAGTACTTTGAGTTTTAGCACAGACACTAAAATGGATGGAGCAAGTGTCTGTGTTGCAAAAGACATTATTTCCTTAAAACCTTTTCAAACTCCTGTACAAAGTAAACTCGCACTGAGTCTATCAGCCCCATTTTCTTTGCTGACTTCATCAAAAGGTTTCTAGTATCTGATCTGACCACAAGCCAAGACCCTAGTCTTAAAAGGTTGCCCACTATAACAGGAAGTTTTGTGTGAACGGTCTCTTTGTATTAAATCTTTCTTATATATAAGATCATGCATTTGATGTTCTCCTGATTTTACTCGTTTTTATGACTCGCATTTGTATGTTATTGTACTTCAATATAAACCACTTAACAAAAATTTATTCAGCAATGGTATAGAAAACTTAAGAACAAAGAACTTTATTTTCCAATGCAACATTTAGGTAAGCAAAACATCCCATTCTAAACCTACCGTTAATCTCCGAAGAGTTTCAAATAGATCAAAGAGATCTGACTCATGAATTTATTGTACTTTACAATACATTTTTCCACCAAACCCACCAAACCCTCAGCACTAAGGATCTCACATTAATAGTTACTGATATTTTCTCTATTTCTTCTTTCAGTTCTTTCAACCTTTTTTTCCAGTGCAAATATTCAGAGCTTACCACAGTGCACGTGCTCAGTTACTTTGCTTGTTAAAAAAATCATGTACTGATATATGACTACCAATTGGAAAAAAAAATGATTTTCCCAAGAAGTAATACATTTACTTCTTCTTTTTTTATATAATTTTATCCAAAAATAAAGCTTATTTACTACATATCATTTTGTGGACGTCTACTAAAAAAAAACCCTGCTTGTATATAGCTTATATATGTTGAAAAATAAAATGTACAATGCCCAAATCCGGTGGCAGCACCTAGCTGACCTTGGTTGAACTTAGGAGACCACCAGAAAATGCTTCAGTCTAGGACAGGGGTAGGCAACCTTGGCTCTTTTATGACTCGTGGACTTCAACTCCCAGAATTCCTGAGCCAGCCATGCTGGTTCAGGAATTCTGGGAGTTGAAGTCCACGAGTCATAAAAGAGCCAAGGTTGCCTACCCCTGGTCTAGGAGGTCAAAAAGCTAACTCAGAAGGCAGTAGCAGACCTTCATCTGAATTGCAGCTAGTAAAACCACATGGACATGTCCATAAAATTATTAAGAATCAAGGATGACTTTTCTACAGTTTTCTAAAGTTGATTATTATGTACAAAATTCTTTATGGGCAATTTTCTCCCTTAATACTTGGGGGAGATTTTGTTCAGGATCATAACTGGAGGTGAAAGGGTTTATCTTCCTGTTCTGTGCAGATCTGATGAATATCAGGATATCCACACCTAATATCACCACTAAAAATGGTATAGGAAATTGCTGCCCATGTAAAATGCTTTTCTGTGATATATTAATTACTTTAAGGGATGGGAGATCAACTTGATAATCTTAATATCATGACCTATTGACCTCGTTCACATTGAATGCTAATCATGCATAATCAATCTGCTGCTGTGTTGTATGAGAACTATTATTTGTTTAACAAACCATGATTTTAATTTAGTACCTTTAGTATTTCCCCCCCTTTTATGCTGTTCCAGCTTCCAAAGGAGCTTACACTGTATGTAAGAACTCAGTGAGAATGTCAACAAATCCATTAATCCATTCTGATTTCCTTGTTGGGATCAAAAAGTTGAATCGAAGAGCAGCAGCTGCCGCCTTAGGAGCCTAAAGGATCTATTATGCTGAACAAGAGGTTAATTAATGGACAATGAGGCTGTATCCCATTGATCTCTGGGAGATGCTTAAAGGACTACACCATGTAACATTCCAAAAACTTTGATGCATAGAGGGAGGTCAGCAGGCAAAAAAGTTTCTTCTATGCCATCAGAAATTTTTTGTTAATTCTGTTAGCAGAAGGAACAAAATGAATGAATGAATGAATGAATGAATGAATGAACGAATGAATGAACGAATGAATGTTGAGAGGTAACTGCAAAGACATTCTAGGAAATACTTAGTGGTCAAACCATGTATGTTCTAAGCCAGTGTTTCTCAACCTTGGCAACTTTACGATGTGTGGACTTCAACTCCCAAAATTCTCCAGCTAGCAACACTAACTGGAGAATTCTGGGAGTTGAAGTCCACACATCGTAAAGTTGCCAAGGTTGAGAAACACTGTTCTAAGCTGGAAAGTAAAATACTGTCAAGAATTTCAGTTAGCCTCCTTTAGTTATATGAAAACTCTTTTTTCTATATACTTAACAACTTGCATTTCAAAGTGAAATAAATTTGTTGGCTGTTATTTCAACACAAGTATGTATGCTCTTTTCCACAGTGAATAGCCATGGATTACTCAGTTTTAGGGGTTGTGCAATGTTCAAAAATAAACCATCCCCATGGGCCACATGCATGGGTTCACTGTGCAACATGAACATAGCCTATATTTAGCATCATAGCCACACCACTTTGAGCCTAAATGTTATACTGTCCCTTAAATAAAAATTTAATGAAAGGCAGATACAATAAATTATTGTAAACTTAATGGGGCAGAGAATTTAGCAGGTAGTAGTAGTAGTATTTTGACACTAGTGAAATGTTTAAAAGACTCTAGGAAATATTTATTTGATAATAGCAGTCTAGGGGTCTTATAGTTAAGCAATGGATGTAATGAAATTAATTTTATAGATGAAGGTTTAGCCAATGTTATGTAACAGAGATAGTACACTAGGTAACCTGCACAAGCAATATTTCATCAACATAAATTGAAATACTCTCTACTCTTTTTATTCAAGGAAATTATGAAAAGCTTTAAAAGAAGCATTTTTCAATGCATTTTCCAATGTCAATGGGTGGTAATTCAAAGCAGGTTGTGATGAATTTAATCAGAAAGCAATTTCTGATGAAAAAAATCTAGGTTCTTATATCAATATGTTGATGCATCTAACTTCAATATTCCCATCCTTTGCTCTGCATTTTTGTTTAAAAGTTTATCTCGTATAGGTATTAGTTTATTGTAGTTCAGCAATATTTTCTTAAGGTAACAATCCATGGGCTAACATATGCAAACTGCATAAATTACTAGGTGTCAGCAAAGTATTATGAGTTTTCTGTGTCTCTTTGTTGCCATCTAGGGCTCATGCAGATCACTGAAGCCCAAATATAGTAGCCCTCACCATGTAAAATTTAAAGTTAAAAGGAGAACTTGGAGATACAAGTTGCCGTTTCTAGAAACGAAACCTATTCATCTCTAATAAATAATAATAAAACATCAAGGGGAAGACATAACAAAAATAGAGGTCTACCCAGATACACTGATTATTTTAGACCATGATGCGAACTATACAATTCTTAATTGTTCTAGTTCCTGGTTACCATTGCTTATTCTCTTTTCTCTTTATTCTCATGCCTTCCCCATTATTTTTGGTTTGTCTCCATTATCTTTTTCAAACTTGTTTTCTAGCCTTCTATCTTGTTTTCCTGTACAGATAGTCCCTAACTCATGACACAATTTCTGTTGCTAAGCAAGGTGATTGTTAAGTGAATTGCGCCCAATTTTGCAATCTTTTTGTTATTTGAATCACTCCAGTTGTCAAGTGAATCATGAGGTTGTTAAGCAAATCTGACTTTCTTCATTTATTTCACTTGTTCAAAACGGGCTGAGAAGATCACAAATGATGATTACATGATCCGGGATGCTGCAACTGTCAAAAATACATGTTGATTACCAAGTGGACCAATTTTGATCCCATGACTATGGGGATGCTCTGATGGCTGTAAGCCATTTTTTTCAATGCTGCTGTAGCTTTGAACAGTTGCTAAACAAATGGCTGTAAGTCAAGGACTACCTAAGTCACTTTCCTATTTATTTATTTTCTAGGAGCCTATTTCATCTAATCTATTTGTCCTGTTCTGGGATAGGCTCAGCTTTATACATTATGCTACACCATAAAATGATTAGGTTTAACTTTGTATGTAGTGATATCTCAGCTATTCTGATTTGAAATTATGATTTGCAGCTTAAAGTGTGGCTTGAACATAGCCATTATGGCTAATACAATGAATCGTGATTTTTTAAAAAAATATGTTTTAGTACTTGGTGTAAAATCAACCAATGCCCATCTCAAGAACACAGTAGCTTTTTAAATTTATTAATTTATATGTCATCATCTCATTATCAAAAGACTCTGGGTGGCTTACAATGCCATAAATAACAAAGTAAGTAGCAAGGTGTAACCTTAATGCTAATGTCAGTCCTCTGAAACACAATTAGATAAGCTAATTCTACTTTATTGTAAGCCTAGATTAACAGAATCTTGCAAGTCTGAAGATACACATTTCCTGCTGACGCTTTGAACTACCTTATCAATTAGGGCAGTCCTTCCTATTTTCTTCCTCCTATCTGTTAACCCACTGGGGCTCCTGTTTTCTGATAATTTCTTAGACAGCATCTCTTTCCTTCATCCCTCAGTAATTCTCACTTACCATTACATCTAGTCCAAACCCAATAGCTGCCAATTTGTTAGGGTTAATTGCTTAACCACTCTGTGACAGAAAAGCCAGATTCACACATGTAATTGCTTTAGACCATGGGCGTCTAACTCGCCATGTCACGTGACATGTTGCGACGTATCGTGACTTTTTGCATTGCCGGCAATGAGGTGGGCACGGCTTCGGTATGATAAACCAGCACGCGGGCCAGCAGTTTGACACCCCTGCGTTAGACTGTTGTATGTACCAAGCCATTTTGATTTTATAGTTTATGTCTTCCATGCTAATAAATACTGTATAGATAATTATGATTTAACTGAAAAGTTTGGCCTCATGGCCCAGGTATTTTCTTCTCTTCAAAACTAGATATATCTAGCACCACATGAGTAAAGACAAAAAGTGGCTTGATAGCTCAGCTAGATTGGGTGAACTGCTAAGTCAAGAGGTACCTTACTGATTTTTCATAACTATTTCTGAGGTTGGCTCCCAGGCCATTGCTAGTTGTCCTTTATTATACCTTCTATTCAGATTTGGGGGGAGATTTGAGGGGCTGCCAAAAGAAGAGGAGGGGTATCAATCTATTCTCCAAAGGATCTGAAGGCAATGGATGAAACTAATCAAGGAGAGAACCAACCTAGATATAAGGGAATAATAAGTAAGTTTCCTGATAGTTAAAATAATTAATCAGTGGAACAGCTTGCCTTCAGAAGATGTGGATGCTCCATCACTGGAGGTTTTAAAGAAGAGATTGGACAGTAATTTGTCTGAAATATTATAGGGTCTCCTGCTTGAACAGGGGCTTGTACTAGAAGACCTCCAAGGTCCCTTCCAACTCTGTTATTATGTTACATAATTTGTTGTTCCTCTTTCCCATTTTCAAGTTTAATTGGCTGCCAACCCTGGGTCACAACTGCTTTCTCTGAACTTTCTACTCCCCGAGTTTCTAGAGTGATTATTCTAGAAACAGGCCACTGGACTATTTTGGACCTTACTATCTGTCTATCATTTTTAGCACTCACTAAATTAAGCCAACTTGATTTCCACCTGTATGATAAAAATAAGTTGCTTCAATGAATAAGTTGATCTTGTCTAATATTACTAAAGACCCCAGAGACTTTTGTAACTATATCTAGAGACCTCAAGTATACAGAAAAAAGGTTTGTCATTGAAGTATGGTAAGTCACTGTTCTTTCTACTGGGTCTTCGAGATATAATTAAACTAATTCCAGCCAAATGTTTTATTGTTTTCCTTGTTATCACACAACACCAAATCCATTTATATATTGCAATATAGACTTGTTGGTTCCAAATGAAAATAGATTTGTAGTGCACCAGACCAGCACTCCTGTTATGGTTCATTTCATTTTAATTTTACCCTATGCTAATTATGTACACTACCGATATTATTTTTTTAACCACAGTGATCCAAATCCAGATATAGTCATGCACATCAAGGTTGATATAACTAGTAATACAGATACATGGCTATCTTAGTGGGTTGGAGATAAATAGATGGACAGATGTCATTGTGCAAAGATTAACAATTGTAACTGATAGATTGAATCTTAAGCCTTAGGAAACGGTAAGAAGAAATTACTACTAGGATAGTAAGAGACAGAACTGTTAAAACAATAGCACCGCTTTAGCTGCTGTCTTAAATAATCAAATCTTGATGTTCTTTCTGTTTTTAAGTATATTTGCTTTTCTGGATTATTATTAGTACTATCCTAAAATCCAGGTTTCTCATTGTATCACAAATGAGAAATTTGTGATACAATTTCAGTAATTGTTCGAAAACTGATAGATGATAAATTTGTTATAGAACAAAATAGGTGCATGCAGTGTGAAGTCATTTTTTGAATGTGGTGCTGATGCTTCCTAACTAATGGTTGCGGGAACACCCTTTACATATTTTTTTTTCTATGTAGTATATAACTCCATTCAGGAGAAGTCCACTACGCATAACTCTTGACAACAGCTTTTTACTTGGAAGTAACTATCATGGGCATCTATGGCCGGGTGTCAAATCTGAGAAATGGCAGCTGCAGTGCTATGATTCAGCATACAGTATGTACAAAAAGGATAGAGTCTGGATTATTACACGGCACTGTTATGTTTTGGTTAGCCACCCAGATTTAGGGTGGGTATGCAAATAAACAAACAAGACAGTCAAGACTTTAATGTCTAAATATCACTGCTACTGACTGGAACTACAGGTAGTCCTTGACTTACAACAGTTCACTTAGTGCTGGTTCGAAGATACAACAGCATTGTAACCTATGACCATTTTTCACACTTATGACCATTGCAGCATCCCCCTGGTCATGTGATCAAAATTTGGACGCTTGGGAACTGACATTTATGATTGTTGTGATGTCCCAGGATCACATGATCCCCTTTTGAAACTTTCTGACAAGCCAAGTCAATGGGAAGCCAGATTCACTTAACAATCATGTTACTAATTTAACAACTCCAGTGATTCGCTTAACAAATGTGACAAGAAAAATCGTAAAATGGGGCAAAGCTCACTTAACAAATTTCTCACTTAGCAACATAAAGTTTGGGCTCAATTGTGGTTGTAAGCTGAGGACTACCTATATTCTTGCAGCTAGGTATGGAGCCAGTCAAAAATATCGCTCCGATTTATGAAACAGGAAAAGATCATAATCAAGGCAATGTTTTCCAATCTCATCAACTTTTAAGATGCATGGACTTCAGCTCCCAGAATTCTTCAGCCAACATGCTGCCTGAAGAATTTGAAGCCCATACATCAGGGGTGTCAAACTGCCGGCCCACGGGCCGGATGTGTCATGCCGAAACCATGCCCATCCCATTGCTGGCAATGGAAAAAAAGTCGCGATACATCGCAACACATCACATGACATCGCAGGACTCCCCTGCCATACATCTTCAAGTTGCTAAGGTTGAAAAACACTGATCAATGGTATAGAAGGCCACTGAACAGCTAAGGAAGAATTGTGTTTAACCTTCTCCAACAAAAGGTAATCTTGTCAGGCCAAGGTTATTGTGAGCTAAACTGGGTCTAATGGACCCAAATCAAAATGGTGGTAGAAATATAAAGGTTTTGGGGAGGGGAGAGATGAAGATGATAATTATAAATGAGATTTTAAAAATAAACATAAACATGAGTTAATTATATGAGCATGATTGTAGGATGATTAAATTAAGTAAAAGATCTTGCTCTTAAAAGTCAGAACATATTTAAAAACAAAATATGTTGTTTGTTTACACAGAACCTAGACAGTTGTAAATTTGAAATGAACTGGGCATGAACATTTTGGATAGATATTTATTATTTATAAGTCCTATAAAGTGTAGGCCTTCAAAAATCCAGTTACTGTATTAGTTGAATTGGAATATACAGAAATCATGCAACTGTGTACTAAAATGTTGTAGTTTGTGTTAGAATTGCTTTTATATTGATTATACTATATTTACCAATGTCATTAATTTTTAACATTGATACAATACATTATGTGGCTAAAAAGAGTCTATGAAAGACAGAAATCCCAAAAGTGAGTAGAACATAATATATTTTTCCTAACTGCCTGATAATTTTATTTATCTCTTACGTGTCTTTAAATATACTGTGAGACAAGAGGATTATGTCCTATCCATTAGTACAAAGTAAAACCCTATTTTCATTCTTGTGCTAATATCAAATAAAATACTTTTTATTTACATGAATTTTTCTACGGATTGAACTATGAAGTCTGTTAGTGTTCCTGCAATTGTTAGGGAAACATACAGCCACAAAGAAAACTATGTTATATTTTGTATTTTTTCTGCTACTGTATACACAATGTTTCATATTTCTATTACATATAATATTCCCACAATAATAACCCACCTTCTTAATTTAACTAGCCAGGCAAGTTAAAATAACCACATTTGAAAGGTGAAGTATTATCCATTATATTGCACCTGGCATAAGAAAGCTAAGAAAAGACTATTCCATTCTGCCACTGAATTTTCAAAAGACAAATTCAACAATACCAGAAGTTTAATTTTTTAATATACTGTATTTATATTATATACATTCTGGAATAAAAGGAAAAACATTAACATGTGCCAGAAAATTAACATTCCCTATATAATTTAAACAAATATTTTTGAACTTATTATTTAAAGTATCTTAACCATTTATAATAACAATATTAATAATAAATGAACTTTATACATTTATTGTACTGTATTAATTTCAGAAAGGCTTTCAGCAAGGACCTCTTAATATTTTATTTTTTTCTGATAAAAAGGCAGCTGTCATTGGATTGACTGACTATAATCTTAGTGGCTGCTATTTCTCAAGACTCTAGAATAACCTCTGTTGAGAGATTTGCTCTCTGCTTCTGTCCACCATTGAAAGCTACCATATGCCTTAAAAGCTGTTCTAGGAACCAATTGGGTTTAAAAATGAGTACAAAAAGAAAAAAAATCTTCAAATACTTGGCATACTGCTTTCTTTTACTCCCAAAGAAACAATTGAAAAGGTTCAAATCCATAAAGAAATACCTGAGGCATAAGGTATAAGACATTACATTTGGAAAATGTGGTTCTTATAGTATGAATTTCTTGCATCAGCAATATCATCAGAGAAGGTGATATGAATTTAAGACATCTTATGACATGGTTATATAATTTCAAATGGACCAGTATGTCACATACATCATGTCTGTAAGTAAAGTGCCAAAAATGTGTTATATGGACTGAACTTTAATAGCCAACCTAATTTTTCATTTAGTTATCTGAACATTTTTTAAATGAAGACTTTAAACTTAAACTATTTTGAAAATCATGTATATATGTCTGTTAACTAAATTTATAAAAACGGTATGCTTTCATTTATAGTTTGTGAGGAAGAAAAAAATCCAATTAGACAGCAGGAAACTGCCCATGTGATTTCAGAATGTATATAGATGCATCTATTAAAAATGGATAACCATAAGCCTGCTAATGACCCTCAAGTTAAACACATCTTCCAAGGCATAAAAACTGAGTAATAAATAAATCTGGTGAAAAACAGAACTGGTTCATGAATATTAACAATGGAGCAACAGCTTTTAGACAGACTATGCACAACAAATAATTTTAGTATTTGAAATGTCCATAGTATGAGCTACCAATTCTAGGTTCTAGTCTAGCTAATGACTAAAATGCTACTAAAATGACCACCTTCCAATTTACACAATACTGTAGGCTGGGCAAAAAATATTTTAAATGAAATGAAATAATAAAAGAAGCTTCTCGCAGCTTATCAGCTAGCCATAAAGTTCACCTATAGCTCTTCTGTGCCACTGTTACAGAATGGAAAATCTGGAACCTGGATTTTGTCTTAAACCACTTAGAAACCTAAAACTTTTCAGATGCAGAGAAGATGCCATAAACCATCTTCTAAATCCACCTTTGCATGAAGAGCAAACAAGCAAAGTAATAAATCTCTTTATGCCTTTTCTTGTTATATTTTATCTATACAATACTGGGATTCTATATTTTTGAAGAGACTTGACTTTTTTAACTGGGAAGTGCAGTTAGATTATTTGAAGCTCTAAACAAATAGTGAAGTTTATGGGCAGAAGATACAGAAATAATAATAAGAAGCATTTTTCAACATCTGTGAGTGCATCTTCTAAGGATGATTTCACAAAAGTTATGTGTCCCTTTGATTTCCTTTTGTCTCTTTCCTTGTGATGCCATCATTGGTGAACAAATAAGAATCAAACCTACAGTAAAGCACAAGTCTAATCAATACTTAATACTGTAAGACTTGAATATAAAATATATATTTTTAATTCTATTATTACATGTAGAACGTTCCCATACTTGAATTGGTTACTGTATTTTTGCTTTACATCCACATATGGCATATAGCCGGTTTAGGTGCATTAGTTAAACACTGACGTGATCCCAAGAATTACAATGCCATTCCTGAAAAGTAACTTTTCGGTGCAGCTGGGCAACGTAACACTTCTTTTGTAAAGTTGTTCCAAACAGGTTAAGCGATTGCAAGGGCAAGTACCAATTCTTAAGTGGTCCCCTTGATGTAGGTGTGGCTTATTCGCACATTAACATATTTGGCACGCTAAACATCGAGGAATGTTATTTCTGGGTAAATAACGTGAAGACGAGACTCAGAAAACGATTTTTAGCAGTTTTGGCTCTGCACCGTGAATGCCAGTGCTGCGTTGATTTGGCGCGCACGTTAATATATAGGCTTGTTGGTTGGCTGTTTTTTTTTTTTTTAATGGCTCTCCCTTTCTATTTCTGTATTAACAACAGTTGCACGTGAACGCTAAGCCCAGGCTCGAAGACACTTTTTAATCTCCCTTTCTTCTCTCCCCCCCCCCTCCAATCTATTTCTGGGTAGTTTTCCAGTAGAACTATTTGCAGGCGTGCATTTCTTTGCCGCACAGAGTTTATGTGTGCGTTCTCGCATTGCAATCGTTTTGTGGCTCTGGGTAAGCCTCCCGGAGGAAAGGGCGCACTGACGACATCTTGCCCGCCGAGCGGCGGCTGGGGCACGACCCCGGGGAAGCCCCTATTCCCCCAAACTCTCCATCTGACCCGCTGGGGAGCAGCCCGGGGCCCGCAGCCCGGGGGCTCGCGGGCCAAACTCATCCCCGCCGCCTCCCCTCGCCAAGCCCCTCCTCCCCTCGCTCGCCCCTTCGCCATTCCTCCCCGCTCCAGCCGCCCGTCGCCCTGGCAGAGCCCCCCACGGCTGCGAGGCGCGACGGCTGGCAGCCGCCAACTCCAGGAGCGCCAAGCAGCGCGCCTCGGACTGGCAGTTCCCTGAGCCCGGCCCGAGGGCTTCCCCGGGGCAGCCGGCTGCCCCTGCGGGAGTCGGGATGCTGCACTAGATAGGCCCGGGCTCCGCTCCGGCGGGGCGCGCTTCGGAGGTTCCTCTCGCACGCCCCGAGCCCACTCCAAGGCTGGCGCGCCCGGTCCGTGCGCGGGAAGCGCGGCTCGGGGAAAGGCGGCGGCGGCGGCAGCGGCTCCGGGAAAGGCACGGCGGAACAGGAGGGAGCCCGCAAGGAAAAGAGCGACCAAGCGCGCTTCCTCCCCCTTCCTTTTCCTCCCCCCTGCCTTTTCCTCCTCGCCCTCCGGCTGCTCTCCCTCCTCCCTCCCTCCTCCCCCACTTTTTTCCGCTCTTCTCTTCACTCTCAAACTCCCCCCCTCCTCTCTCTTTTTACACATACACACAC
>NW_015387343.1:35199-92207 GCF_001527695.2 Protobothrops mucrosquamatus | reverse complement strand
AAACTGTTCCTTTGCTGGGAAGCGAGGCTCCTTTGCAAACTTATTCCAAGCGAATTCCCGTCGCTCTCAAGCAGTGGCGCGCGTGGAGGTAATTTAGCAAGCGCCCACTCGTTATTTTATTAGGATAGAAGTGGAGGTGGAGCAGGTGAATGAGAATCAGTCTCTTTGGCACCCTTTCCCTTCTCGTTTTCCTCGCCCCAGCCTGGGACAAACTTGGGTATAGTCCCTATGATGTCAACTTCCTAAACTTTTCTGAGCGCTGAGATTCCTTTTTGTTTTGTTTTGGGCTTGGTGTCGCTTCAAGTAACCGGAATTAACACTACGTGTTTACAAAAAGGGAAAAAAAAATGCCTAAAGAAAAAAAAAAGCAGTGGCCAAAAATCTTTTGAGTATACGAACCTCTCACCCCAGACGCCTTTCGAAGATAGTGTCACGTGACCTCACCCATTCTTTCTCTTGCTTTCTGGTTTTAAAAAGCATATAGAATCGGTTTTTTTTTTAAAAAAAAAAATTGCCTCGGAATATAAATTAAAGAGATTTGGCGATAAGGATAAGACTTCTCAAGGGTCAAACCGTCCCAGAAAAATCTGGATTAATGTCATAAAAAGAATGATGCTTCTCAGAGTAACTTTCTGATACTCCCTTTTTTTTTTTTTTTAGCAAATACCACTTCCATAGCCTTGAAACATTTTTGTAACTTTCACTTTGTTAAGGCTCCTTGCATTTTAGAAATAACTTCTGATCCTCTTTGCTTCATCTGTTCACTTAAGCAGTATACAGCCAGGAATGTTACTGACTGGATGTGCTTTCTATTGCACATTGTGAATGGTGGCTTGGTTGTTAATAAATAATTAACATTAATTGGTACAAAGACCATCTTAGTCTATTTTTTCATACTTTTTTTATCTCCCAGTTAAACAGTTAAATGTTCTTTATGCCCATCTTATAATGTCAGATAAAGGCTTTTGTACTAATTGAGGCTATTGAATAGTGTGATAGGTCCCAAGCCAGTTTCTGTGCCATTTTTCCTCCCTAGTAAGATGTGTTAAATTAAAGGAAGCAAATCCACTGTTTATTTTTATTGACACATGTAAATATTTATGTGCATGCTTGTCTAGATGTAACACCCACGCTATGGGGTCATTAGGGCTGTGCAGTATACTTTGGCTAGCGTTAGGGTTTAACATTGTTGAGAACTTTTTGAGTGCTGTTTTCCACTACTCAGATTTACCCTCTTTAAAGATAACTAAAAAGATTTTCAGAGGAAGAGAAACTCTTTACGTATTGAGAATCTGTAGGGGTAGTAGGAGAGTGGGCTAAAAAGTCATTGTGGCTGAGATTGGACTCTGGGAATTTTTTTCTTCTTCAGCTGTGTTGCCTGATCACATCTAAACTCTCACCATAACCATTTCTTGAATATATTTAAATATTTAGCCCATGTGCAATTCTCCAGAACTGTGAGGGAGAACGCACACCATCTCTCCTAGTGAAATAACCCCTAGTGTGACCATCACAGTTGACAGTTAAAATAATAGGAAAACTACTGGGGAGAGTAAAGCAGTACTTTTAAGTCTGAAATCTCAGTTTGCAAAGAAGTCTTGCTGATAAACCATGCACAATTTAGAAGCTGTATGATGAGGGGTAGGAGGAAGTCAGAAAAACTCCCAAGACAGTCGGTTCAAAGGACAAAAAGGTTGTTGGGCACAATTTTCCCTTTTTTTACTTCATACAGTTTTCTGCTATCTAAAATTGTGATTTATGCAGTATTTTAATATTTTGCTTATTTTTTCCCCTTGGGTGCTCTCTGGGCAGTGATAAAAAAGCAACGCTGAAAGAGCACCATTAATTTGCTCTGATGACTGGCCAGATAAGGATAGATAATGGGAAAGATAAGCGGAAAAGATATACCATCAGAAACCCGATTATTACCATTAAAATTCCAGCCCAGCAATCTGCAGAAGCCTGATAATTCCTTCTCCGTTTCCACCACTTTGGATGATAAGGCAAAAAATAGTCACTCAGGGCTCCTTGATTAGACTGCCTGGATTTCGTGATAATACAGTGATAAATTATGTATTTTGCCCCATGTTTTGTCCAAACATTCAGATTTCTCCCTTTTTTTCCAAGTCTATATTTTTGCCTACCTAAAAAATAAAAAAATAAAATAAAAGCCTTCTCTTGTAAGCTTTTATTGTAATCGTACTTTGATAAAAAGCAGTGATAGGAGAGGTGGTGTTTTGTGTGGGAGACCCCCATATCAATGTTATCAGCCCATCTCACTGCACCAGCTGCTAGCTGTTGTTGTTTTTTTGCCTTATCATCTCCTGCCAATATGCCAATAAATTGTCCAGATTGTTCTCCATTTTGTGGCTGCAATGCAAAATTTATGACAGAAATGATATTTTTTTTACAGCAAGTGCATTTCTTTATATTAGCAGGGATGGCTATGTAGTTTCATTATTGCTATTTCTTGTTGCAGTTGTCTGGAATCTGATATTTTATGAGCAGTATTATTCCAATTTCATTCACACTTACTGAAGCCTGTGGAGGAAAAAATGAGTTAATTATTTGGTCTGATTATTTATTTTGAGAATAAAATATTGCCAAACTAATTGCTTAAAGAAAAGCTTGTAAGACATTGTAATTGAATACCAGCAAAGCGGTCAAGAAATTTATTTGAAAAGATTATCAAAAGAGATCCAAATTGAACTTTTGATTGCTTTGTTATATTTATAAAAATGTACTGTATTTTTAGTTAAAATTAGACAGGGGAGAGGATAACAAATAATTTTCAAATTATGTCTAAAGAGAATCTGGAAATTAAGTATATTACATAAATAAATTAAATCTTATTCATGTTAGGACAAATGTTTTTAAACTTTCTGTTCCAAGCTTTCATAAAAAGTTTCTATTAATATATAATATTTAATTTTTTTGTCTATCAGTCTTTTGAGTTCATGCATTTTCATACATTTCCATAATGAACTAGGAGAGAGCTATTGTGTTAAGAAGTTTTCTCTTATATAGAGTAATAGTTTAAAATATAATAAACTTAGCTTATTTAACATAAGAGTAGGGAAATACATCAGTAGCCTTTATTAACATTTTTACCCAGGTACCTTTTTTTTTAGATATAAAACTATTTCTGTCTAGATAATTTTGCTTATGTCAAATCCTTTTGCAGAAGACCTGTATTTTAAAGCCAGTTTGTATTCTATTATAGTAATGTCATTAGTCAATACAGTTAATTCATATGGAAAAATAGAGTAGAAAATATTTCTTTATTTTGGAAGCTCAAGTATGGCAGCTTACTAACACACTTCATTTCACCTGCCATTAACTCTTACAAGTGCTTAAAGCTGAACAATTGATTAGTGTTTATTTAGTAACAATATTATTTCGACCACAGCGATAACTAGGATTTTGTGGCTGCAAAGTTGTATTGTCCACTGTTTTCATTTTGGTTTTACTGTATGTTCTTGCATTCTAGTGGATATATACATATATAGAGAGAAAGATCTTATATGTATAGCTTAGATTGGTGCTATCTATACCAAAGAAATGAAATAATATTTTATATTTATAGCTTCTGCAATAGGAGATCTCATTTTCTTTGATCTAATATTATTAAGTAATTGTGTGAACAACTTTTCAGAAGGTGACAAGAGTTCAGTTAATGAATATTTTGGAAATATCCAGGTGGATATTGACTAGAAAAAGGAAATATCCACAAATATTTTCTGTTTTAAGTCTATTAAAAAAAGTTCCTGAAATAGAATGCATGTATTTATACGTGTTAAAGTTCATTACCCCTATGAACATACTTAAATTTAGAAGTGGAGAACTTTGGAGGATAATCTTCAAGGAATAAAGCCATTTTAATCAGTTAATTAAGTGTATATTCATTAGATTGTATACTATTTAAAGCAACAAAGTTGGAATATTCTATTTAAGCAAAACAGACCAGTAACAGACCAGCATCCCACATTGCTTGGATATGAAGTGTGCATCATTTTATTTGCCTTGGGAAACCAAATATTATTTTTGTGAAAGTAAGTAGTATTTTTCCACTGTGAATCATATAGAGGAGTATTCTAATTTTCAGAGGAGTATTCTAATGTTAATTCATATTATTCATATTACTCATATTATCATTAGAAGTAGCACCACATGATAAGATTCTTACAGGTCTCTAGGTAATGAAATGAAAATCATTTATTTGTAGTGCCAATTATTTTACCTTTATGAATTGTAGTAATAAACATTGCAGTTAGAATGTTAATAATAAAATGTATATGAACTAACATGTTAAAGAACTAAGATCTGAACAGTTGATTAGAAAAATATTCTAGCAAAGTATATTACATACAAACCAGTAAAAATGTAGAATAGTATCAGAATGTCTCCCACCTTATCTTCAATGTACTAAATGAAAATTTAAAGGTTTTTTTTTTTCACTTCACAAATGATTTTTCAGATGCAGTGTGTTTTCCAAACTCTGACTTAAGTAACTTTGGCTTTTCATACTGGAAGAAGCTACTGTATTATGTTCTAGAAGGTCACTGAAATCAGTTCTGATATGTACATATATTAATAAATATAGAATAGGAAATTTAGAACAATGTTTAATTTACAATACCACTAATAAACAAGAACCATATAATGCTTTTCCACCAAGAAAAATATATCTAGCATTTTTATTGGATAATAATCATTTGGGAAACTCATTTATGTAAGTTACATGGAGATTTTATTTTTGTCCATAGCTTTCTGTAAACTATAGTCAGATTTGTATGACAGACTATGTCTTTCTGGAGAGTTGGCAATGCATTTTAAGCATAATAATTAAGCTCCTAATCCTTCCTTCCTTCCTTCCTTCCTTCCTTCCTTCCTTCCTTCCTTCCTTCCTTCCTTCCTTCTTCAGAAAAAGAATGAATTAGAGCATATAGACCTATTTTAAAGTTGAAACACATTTTCCTTATGGTTCTAAAGAGAGATGCAATTAAATTAAGGTATTTGAATGTGAAAGTGCTATGCATGGAACAGAGACATGTTCTCTTTAAGGGTATTAGCATAAATCTGGCACATTTGTTTATGTTTCAAAATCAGTCACTGGTATCTCTGCCACAGGTAACAATTGACTTTTCAGGCTTCAAGTTAATAGCCTTGTCTCTTGCTTGTAAGGATCAATATTAGTATTAATTAATCACCATTATCAATCCTAGGATCTGGTTCTATTTGTTGTTACATCAGCAAATATCAATATAGAAAGTAGACTCTCTGATTGTCATGGCAACTTCATCTCTTGGGTCAAAGAAAGTTTATCTTATCTGTTCATGGAGAGTGGCAAACTGTTTAGGGATCTAGTTTGAACTCTAAGAACATTGATTTAGTTTTTGTTTGTGAATTGATGCTGAATTTCAATCACAAGGGATGGGAAAGATTTAAATATTAACGCCTAGAGGTATGTCCAGGAAGGTGGTATGCTATTACTGTCAGATTGTCTTTCTGAGATGACACAAAGAGAGGGAATGAGAGGTGTGTCATTTGGATTATTTCAAGCTCAGTAATTTGTACATTTAGCAAACATGTCTAGAATGAAAGTGAGTTAATTTTCTTGCTTGTATAGGATAATATATTTTATCTTCAAAGGCCTGAGAGATTGGTATTGGTTGTGAAGCAAAGATCAGTACAGAGCTGCTTTTGTTCAATGGAATGGAGAAGTATTTCATTGCTTGGAGTCCTTTATTTTTTAAAGAAAATACCTTCATAATTTCAGTTTATATCTCTCTAATAATGACTCCCAAGGAGGAACCAAAGGCAATCTGAATAATTTGTTAGATGCATCTTTGGAAATTGCTGAACTGATAAATATGATTTCCTGAGCCTGTAAAATGAAGTATGAATTCCAGTTTGCTGCTATTCACCATAATAAAATATTGATGTTGAAAATCTCTCAAGAGTAATTGGTTCTGTGCCACTCTTTCTTGAAATATTGACATACAAACACATCACTTTGTTGAAATCCAGAACTCAACATAGAGGAAATTCAAAACCTCATCCTATCTTAAAATGGACAATATTTTCAAACATATTATTGGGAATAATTGCCATGCTTAACTGTTAGTATGGCCCAATATTTATAATATTTTAAAAAACACAATACACTTTATTATGGCTATTAATTCCATATTATAATTGAGTAATACAGTTTACCTATTTTACCTAACTCATTAATGCATAATATAGCATCTCAACCCGAAATCCATACTTTTAGGGACTACTATATGTATATTAAATAAAATATCCATATAAGTATGCAGTAAACAAAATATTTTTAGTGGCAAATGTCTGTGATCTTGGAATTGACATCTCTTTATTGATTACTTGATGTGATCAAATGTCCTCAAAAGCTGTTGCCATTGTGACATGATAATAGATCTGTATGGCTGTCACTAATGTTTTCTCACTTTACAGTGATTAAGTCATGTTAAAAAGAAACATGATATGCAATATAAAGTTTGAATAATTTGTATGAAATTCCTTGCAGATCTGATTTTTAAAAATCAGCCAATAAAATGTTTTCTGTTAAGAAATATAAAATTAACAAAAATAACTCTATTTTTCCAAGATCCTTATTACCACATCTAGTGAGAAGTGAAGAACATACATTGTTTTAGTTCTGAACATTTCCTCTAAACCAGTTGGAAAATACAAAGCAATTGCTACGGTTCTTCAAAATTAAACAAATATACCATTTGCTACTAATTTTCTTCTCCTTCTACTTTGCAGTATTCAGAATATTTCTGAGATAATATGTTTCTCTCAGGGTCAGAAAAATAGAAATTTAATGATAATTGACTTTGGAAAAATGCTTCGGAAACCATTGGGAAAAAGTTGTGCTGTAACAATTGGGGGTTGCTGAAATACCATGTGGTTTTCACTGTTATTCTGACTTGGCATAATGGAATCCACTAAGAAGAAAAAGCATGTCAGGCTGAAGATACTTAGAAGTAGGGAGGACAACAAAGACTGTTTGTGCTTATTAATTGACTACTGAAGTCAAAGTACTGGATTTTTTTTCCTCTTCTTTGCATCCATTGGTTGGTTGTAAGTTATTCAGAACTGCACAAGTGTGTGTTAGTAAGCAACATGGACTTTTAAAAATTGCTGTTTATATTTGGAGTAAATGGTATTCTGAGTTTTTGGAGGCTGTGACATTGGTTCTTCTGAGCTGGTATTTGCATTTTATATAGAAGAAAAGAAAAAAATGATGAAAATATTCTATTGGAACCAAATTCTTTATTATTTCTTATTCTTATAATTTCCCTCAACAACTATTTTAAAATAATTTGTCATATTTTTCTTCCTAACTAAAATTTTGTGTTCTGAATGTCACGTTTACTCTTTCTGAAATACATTGTTTAGTGACTTTTATACATCTGATATTATTAATTTTGCTTGCTTTTCTTATGTTTTTTGTTTACAAAAATAGATTAATTATAATGAAGATGCAGTTATATAAACTCAATGTACTACTTTTGACAAGCAATTCTATTTCTAAAACATAAAAGGGGTATTATAAATAATTAATAGTTTTTGAAGTATCAATATCATGTACAAATTATTTTCACTGTTATATTTTGCTGCAGTGTGGTTTTACTGAATTACTGTTACATATAATATCTGAAATACTTTTTTAAAACTGTCTTAGAACCATTAAGTCAATTAAAGGATTTAATTCTAGAAAGTTTAAAAAGATTTTTTTTTTACACAATATGCACCTTACCTAAAAGAAATAATGGATCCATAATGTTGGAAACATTTTTATGTGTGAAGCCATTTATGTTTTAAGCAGTTACTTTTTACTTACATTATGATTTTCTTTGTATGTTTTTTTCTTTTATCATGGGTAGAAAAACATTCAGGCACTGTAATTATGTTTATTTAAAAATAAAATCCAGAACAAAATACCTGTATGCATGATTATTCAAATGTAAGGGTAATTGATAAAAATTGAATTATAACTTGACAGTTAAGTCAAGTCAATCCTTAATAGTCTCTCCATTGCCCCACCTCCTATGTACAGTATGTGATTGTGCCGTAGTTGATTTTAAACTATGAATATAGCTTCCTACTTCATAAAGAGAAAACATTAAGGTACATTCCTATATCCATTTTCAGAAATATACGGAAGTCAATGTGACTTATTAATGATATCCATAGTTTTATGCTGCTGATTATAGTTGAACCAGAAATGAAACTCATGTTAACAATTTGTTCTATTCCATATATAATATATACATGAACAAGAATTAATAATGAGAATACGTTACACAACTCTGATTTATAAATATACTCACCAACCTTTAAAACATGTTTCTCTATTTTATATGGACAACTCGTAGATCACCATGCATAATGAATTAGAAACTTCCTTTGAATTGTGACTTGAAAAGTAGTCAGAGTACAATACAAATTTGAATGCTTTATTTATAATTTAGTGTAGTTTAGCCTAATTTGGTATCATTTGAAAGAGAGAGAGCTTCTAAAATTTAATGTCTGAGTCCTTTAATAGTGGGCAACACAGACAAACAAATGCATATTTTGCCATCAAGTTCTTTTAAGCTTCTGAAGTCAGGCCTACAACTGGGTCAGATGATAAGATGAGCACAACAGCTAAAACGAAGAGCACCTCTGATAAAAACTGATTGATTGATGTCTGGCTTCCTCACCATTGCAAGCAGTTGACAGTTAGTTTGGGATCAGATGATTTGGCTTTTGCGATAGATGAAGGGGTCTGTTAGGTAAGTCTGAAGGACATATAGGACATTTCTGTGTTAGTCAGAAAATACTGGTTTCCCACAAGGTGGGGCACTGGGTTGCATATTTTTTAGCTTATGTCTTAACTTTCATGTTCAGTTAAATGTGTTACAAACATAAAATTAATATCCATTCTAAAATTAAGACAAATGAGAAATTGTGATATCAATATTTAAGAAGATACAAGATAAATTCAAATGTGGTATGCCAGAAGAGTGGTGTTTTAAGAGGGACATAGCTTGGGACAGAGTCATGTGTGAATAGCTAAGCAGTTATATAGAAGAAAATTATTTCATGCAAATAATATTTGCCCATTAATTTTACAAATATACAGTAACTACTTAAATGGATATTATCTCAGAGGGACCACTTACTATAATATTAACAGAGATTATATTTAAGTTGACAAGTTTTCTTTCAAACACATGGACATTTAATATTCAGCAAATAGACAACTGAAAGATTATGCTGTTCATCAAACAAGGCTTTCAAATCAAGCCACAATTTTTTTTGGCAGAACTGCTTTAGAATTGGAATGCATAACAGCTTGAATTTGAATTTAGATTTTGGACAGTTTTGTATTTGTTGGAAATATATTATGATGTATCTCTTTACTCTGAGATTCAGTGGTCAAATCTCTAAAAAAACAGTTATATTTCTTCTAATCTGTTGGCTTAATATCAGTAGTTGATTTTTTAAAGGATTTGTGTTGCTGATTGTACTGAATATAATCAGAAACAGCTGTAATTATTTTGTCTGTTGCTAATAATTGTAAGCTATACAGGTGAAATGTGGCCACGTATGTACCTCACACTACGTGAATTACAAGACACATTGTTTTCACATAAGTATCTAGGAAAAGTATACTTATAAATTACTTTATTTTTTAATGATATGTGCCTCTTGACATCATTAAAAATTAAAAATCAGTATCTGTAAGTTCAGAATAGGTTTTAAGTAACATCTCTTTTTTTAAAATAAAGGTGTTTATAAAAAAAAAAAGTCCAAGAAAAATGCTGGTTCATTATTAGTAATAGTGTGAATAATCAATTTAGCATTTCCATGTCTATCTTTATAAAACTTGGTTATACTTTTATTATAACACTAAAATTGCCAGAAGCAATTCACACATTTTTGGAAAGTTAATAATATGTGACAAAGGTTGCATTTTTATTTAATACACATTATAATACACAAACAGTGCAATTTTAATGTAACTGCTGAAATGAGATTTATTCCCAGGTGTATGGGATTACAGGCTAAAGTCATTTTTAAAGTGCTGTCCTTACAACTATTGCTTGTGTAATAATTGTATATGATTCTTTTATAATTACCCATTCAGTACATTTTCTCATCTCTTTACTGAACTTATAAAAAATATGTAGCAAAGTGGTTTGATGTGTTATTTGCTTTGCTTTAGAGTGTTATACCTTTTATTAAGTAATTTGAGATCCAACTAATTATACCCAGAAGAAAATAAGGATTAATTAATCAAAGAAAGACAAAAAATAATATTAATTTAGTCAGTATGATCAAGACCAGCTATGTTACAAATATATAAATGGAAAGTAACAATCAGCTACTTAGATTAACTAGACTGTGTAATTTTATGATTAGTCCTGCAGTGTAGAGAATTTCATTCTAGTGCGACTTGGGGATATTTTGATGAAAATGGTCCTGATATTCTCTATATTATTCTTTGACTGTTACTTCAGAAAATATTGCTGGTAAAGAAAAAGGAACATTGAACTTAGGTTTGAAAAACATATTTAAAATTACATTTGCCACATGTACAGTTCCTGTATACAATTCTTTTTTTGTTTGAAAAATGTTGCTTTTCCAGTTGTAATCAGTTATTGCTTGATTGTTTCGAGAAGTTATAAGAGAAAAAAGAGAAAAAACTTTATATTAAATACGGCTCCCAACTTTTGCTGTTTAATAGAAGTGTTTTATATACTATTAGTTTAATTTTGCATCAGCATATTGAAACTTTTTTGTGGTGTGTTCTTAATCAAATTTATTCGCTATTAATTTTTGCTAAGTCCACTAAGATGGATCTCGTGCAAATAATTAAAATTTCACATTTCTTTCTTATATTTGGATAACATTAATATATTATATTTGGGTAACAATATATTATCACCATATTTTAATGTGAAAAAATAACAGAATGTTTTGTCTAGAAAATTAAATTTCCCACAAAAAAATGTTAGAATCAAAAGCATATATGCATTTATTTTTAAAAACTTAGCTGTATCCTGGAGACTGCCAGAATACTTTCTAATATCTTTTGCTGTAGAATTAATTACTACAGCTTTTTTCACTGTGGAATTTTTAAAAAAAATAATTTAAAAAATTAAATTGAAAATTTTAAGTACTGTAACTCATACAAGGCAGTTTTTTAAAATAAGCTATTTTGAGCCTCCTATCACTCCCAATGGATACAAAACATTTAAAATATCCGCATTTAATTCTATGGCAGCACAGTCCTATGCAGGTCTATTAAAATATACAATTTCATTTCATATTTAATGGACTTACAACTCAGTAAATGTTGATATCAGAGATATCTAGCTTCTATGTGAACTGATGTGTATATTTGAAATGTTAGGAACATATTACAAAAGTTACCGCCATTACGGTAACCAATAATGAAATGTCAATATATTAGAAGGCCAAGTGATATGATTGCTTCTTAGTCTATCAATCCTTCCACGATGTCTCTACCAATCCAGCTTGCTTTTGTCTTGTGTCAGGTTACCGGGCACTTCCAAACAAAGCAGTGGGCAGTTGAGCAAGGAGTCTGATGGATTAATATATTGGTATATAGCCTGGGATACTTACCGTAAGTTTAAGTAACATAAGTTATTCACTTAGTGCTAGATTATAATACCAGAATAAATTAAAAAGAAACAGAATGGGAAAATGCTATTAATAAAAGATTTTCATGGGAAGTGGGAAGCACTGCTACTCTAGAACATAAGTTCAGAAATAGGGTGGATTTGATAATACTTTTAATTGCTGGTGGCGATTGTTTCACATTAAATGTAAGCGGTCCTTGAAGAACTCTTTTGTCCACTTATTTTACAGCTGATGTGAATGAAGTACTTCTATACACTCTGTTAATTATTGAATAAAGGATTATGCAGGTAGTTCTCAGTTTAAGAACAGGTTTCGTTTCCAAGAACTGTCCTTAAGTGAATTTGTATGTAAGCCGGAACAGTATTATTGTATAATACTGTATAAATAATGTTGTGTAATGAATTCGAACTGTTGTGTGTTTAACTTGAATAATTGGGTATTTAACTTGAATTTTGTTAGAATAGGCTCTCTTCTTAACTAAGACATCCTTAAATTTGAGTGTTCTTAATTCAAGGATTTATCATATATATGTATTGATATATATCAATAATGTTCAGCTAATAAAACTCCCGACAACAAGTTTGCTTTCTTGCTAAAATATCTATGGAAGTATTTCATTGAATATTAAAAAATATTATCTTGATATCATAAATGAATGCATATGACTTTCTTCAGAGATAATCCTGCAGTTCCAACATCTATTTTGCCCACTAAAGGTATGGATTTTTGTTTGTTCATATTTCAGTGTCATACTAATTTAGACCCCATTTTACAAAAATAGGTTTGCTGTTCCAGAAACTTTATATTTCATACACATCAGATGTTTTAAAATCTAATGATTTTTAAAGTCTTGTCATAAAAAAAAATCCAGACTGATTTTTCTTTTTTAAAATTAGCCTGAAAAACAAATGTATTATTGTAATATTATTATTTCCAGCTTATTAGGAAACTTATATCTTTAAATGATTTCCAGTATTTTCTTGTCTGATATTGGTTTAGAATTTATATTGCTATTAAAACCAATAGTAGGGGAAAAAAGTGTACATGAAATGTATCAAAAAACATCTATGTTTTAAAAGTCATAAAAATATTTTTGCTGGTCAGAGTGAAATAAAACATGAGTGTAAGTGAAGCCTATTGATTTCCAAATAAATTAACTTTTAAATGAGGTAGTCATGGAGATGTGATAGGATTGGCACAAGGATCAAAAATATAATAGAGCAAATGATGATGCCTTCTTTCAGCTTCTCAGTCATCAATGAAATTTGAAGTTAGGAAAAATATGTGCTGTTTACCCAATAAATCATATTTCAATTTTTGGGGAAGGGATTGTGAAAGGATCCCAGAATCATATTATGACAAAGCTATACAGATCCTGATGAAAACAGAAGACCTGCCATAGCTAATGTTCTTAGCCTAAGAGGGGAAGAGAAATAACATTACCAGATCATGCAGTAATGAAAAATTATAGACATGTTTCTTGGAAATATAACTAATATCCATCAATTAGATATGTGCTGATCCCTCACATGGTAACAAGAAGTCAAAAGAGAAGGAAACATCTCCAACCCATATCTTTGTATCAATTCATAACTTGCTAGTTTATGGCATAGCACTCCTTTGGTTCATTCTCAATGACATTGCCATGAATGGCCCCACTAATTTCAGTACTAAGACAGCACTCCAAGCAGATGGCTGACTACTGTTCTCAATTTTTATTCTGAAAACATAACACACTGTTGTGATGGGCAGCCATGCAAAATGAATGAATGAATGAATGTACAACAAGAATAAAGTATGTAGAGCAAAATCCCCATAGATTGCAGCCTGCACAAAACATTCCTAGAAAATATTCCTAGGAAAAAGTGCTCAAGACTACTCTGGGAAAAGAGAACTTTTTCTGCGAAGTAGACAAAAATGAAGTGTCAAGTTATATACGAAAGAGAGCTAAAGACACATGGACAGCAGGCCTTTCCCATAGCTCATTGTAAGACATGGTTTAGGGAGCCAAAGATGAGTTTCAACTCCACAGGAAGAAGAACATGTGTAAATGCTTGCCTAAAAAATAGGCTATCAAACAAAATAAGACACAAATTCCTGGAGCATGTAGCACAATTATCACAATGCAGTACCATTTATCCATAGCAACTAACAGGTATCAGAAAATAATGAGCCATTCATTCTATCTATATTCCCAACTCCAAATTGTATAGTACAGTAGAAATACAGGAGGAATCATAGCCAAGTCAAATAATGTATTAATGTGCAGAGAATGTAGCTTCAAATTCTGAGCATAATTCGTACATTGTAATTGTATGCTAGGAAAGATAGGAACATCTTACAAATTCTAACACTCTGTACTCTCGATGGCTTAGTATCTCTAGGCTCTCAGCAACTTTCAAATTCAATAGCATGCCCAATTTGCCCAGCTCATTATGCCAGTATCCTTATTATCCCCCCACCTTTACCCCACCTTCTTATCTCTTTTTTCCTTTATCCCATTGGTAGTACCATATATTCTGGAAGTAACATTCTTTTTTATTGTGCCAACTGGACTTCCTTGGTTTTCTTCCTTGAAATCATTTCACTTCTCATCCATGATTGAGAATATTCATACAAATTCTTTTTATTACTGTATTTGTGTGATGTGACTTCAACAAAAATTATTACTAATAATAAAAATTAAACAAAGTAAGATAATTGAAAGACAAATAGTTTTATGCAAAATATAATGTCTGATTAGCATAATATAATAGTATAAACAGAAAATAGCAAGATGCATTAAAATATACAAAATACTATTTTTTTTAAAAAAATAACTGTTGGAAAGAATACCCATACCATTTGTGCATCCTGAGGAATGGTTCGATCCTAGATCATTCTAAAGGTGTAAACGTGTAGCAGATGACCAGACTGAGCCGAAGGGAGGAGTCAAATGTGTGATCAGTCTTGAGTTCCTTCACCCCACAAGAGATCTATGTACAGCCCACTTAGAATTCTATTTACTCTTACTTACCACCAATTTGGTTTGACTGTTAGTAGTTCAGATTCTTATAGAGAGCATGAGCTTGCAATAAACCTTTATGTTCATATTAAGCGGCCTGGACTTCCTGATTTTCTTGTGCTTGACAACATGATCTGAATTTTCCTATATAAAATATGAGATGATGGTATGTCCACATACATTTGTCATCACCAAGATCCTACTATTTATTTATCTTATTTTTATATTTTAAAATTTTGCAAAGCACTAGCCTCATGATGATATCAATGATACTTCCAGCAGTGCCTCTGGGTATTACTGGGATCTATTGGAGACCCTCTCCCAGCTTAGGAGTCACAACCCCAAGTGCTCCTACAACCATTGGGACCACTTTTGCTTTTACTTTCTACATCCTCCCTAGTTCTCCTTCAGGCCCTGGCATTTTTCCAGCTTCTTATACTCTTCTTCCTGGTGTTGCTATCACTTGGCACTACTACATCTATCAACACCACTGTCTTCTGATTCTTGTCTACTACCAGAAAGTCTGGTTGATTGGCAATATGTGGAACTGAAGGTTCCACAGTATCTTAGCCCTGTTATTCTTCACGATCTTCTGTGAAAATCCCCATCTGGACTTGAAGGGTCTAGCTCATATACAGATGTTTCTATGCAGTGCCACCTACTTGGTTGTGCTGTGTGGTGTATGCCTGTTCCTATACCCTGCTGGACTGTCTCTGAGGCGTCTCTGCAGTTTGCATCTTGGGTTCTATGTAGTCAGGTCTTGCTTCTGTGGATTTGATTCTTAGTGCCTGTTCTTATACTGCTCTAATACATGTGTGTATTGTGTGTGTGTGTGTGTGTGTGTGTGAATGCACGCAGGTGATGAACTGCAACACAGTAATCATACTTTGTAGTAGGCAGGCATTTTATTACTGGCTGTACTTATCATGGCAATCATTTCGTAAAATAACCATATAATACTCTCAAAATTCCAAGCATCTTCTTGGTTCCAAAAGGTCATATTATACAATTGGGGCATAAGGGAAATGTAGGAAATAGTCTTAGTGGTTATGCATTGTAGCATAATATTCTCCCATCCCTTCTCATTTCTGCAGTATTCACTCTTTGAAGTTCCAGTTCAAACACGGAATAGGCTAAAGGTGCCATTGCTGTTTGTGTTGCGGTCCCCAACCGTGATGCTATTTGCCTAGAGGGACAAGAAGTGTTAATGATGTACTTAAGTGTGGTTAGAAATGTTTTGAATAGAAATCTTTGCGTACAAAGTGCTCTTTCTTGTTTTTCCCTCGTTAACAGAGTGTTCCTTTGTAACTTGCAATATGCACAATCAGAAATGTAATTTGATCCTGCTTGCCTGCCAGTAGAGTCTTCTGTGCAAGGTTTACAGTTTACATGCCAATAACAATCATATTTCTCTTTTCAGGACTTGTTGAAATAATGTTATAGATGGTCAGTAATGGTTAATTAAAGAGATAATGGGAGTCTACTTCGATGTGTATTGAGTTACTTGGGGGGGGGGGGCTGGCCTGGCTTTGATATGAAATATATGCCTTGGGAATGTGTGTGTTCAATTAAATCTTTTATTTCCCAACTAAGTGGGTTAATACCCATATACAGTACTGGGTAGGTAGAAGTCACTTATGTACCTATCAGTGCTTTTATATCACACTACTTACACCAAATTCACATAGGATTGACTAGAGAAAATAGGATTTTCTCTAGTCAACAGAGGACTGCTGTTGAACAGCAATTACTTTCCTCTTTTTTTTAATCCCTCATTCTTACCAAGGTACCTTCCAGTATTGTCCCTTAGTGCCATTGAGAAGGCTGTTAGAATATGATTTCTAGTAGAACTGTTTGAGAGATTCTATAGATCAGACATACATTCATCTCAAATAGACACCAGAACACTGTCACAACCCAAACTGACCTATTAAGTAGCTGTGCAGATTTTTTTTTTTCAGGAATCCCATTTTATTTTGCTTTAAGAGAGGATGAATATTTCTGGTTATCAGAATTTTTTTTTCAGGAATATGCCTTGGGATTAAATTATACAGTCCACAACACTCTGATGTTTAGCTCAGGATATAAGAATGGAGGTTAGTTTAATAGGTGTTCAATTGACTGCTTTAAAATTTTTTGGGGGGTACCTTTGACTCAATCTTGACATCTGGTGATTCCCTGGATAAGTCCATGCAATTTCTTGGCAATATTTTCTAAAGTGGTTTGCTGTAGCCTTCTTCTTAGGTTTGAGAGAGAGAAATTGGCCCGAAGTCATTCAGCTGGCTTTGTGCTAAAAGCAGTACTAGAACTCACAGTCTCCTAGTTTAGTCTGATATCTTCTTAACTGCTAGTCAAATTGGTTTTGGGATTAGTTTATCTTAAATGATGAGCTATGTAGCAGAAGTGAATTAGAAGATAGGTAAATGATTTGGAAGGAATATTCATACATCCTCAAACTTCCCAGGTACAAGATTTTTTAGAAATAAATTTGGGGAAGCAGTTAGAGAGACTAGGCTAGAAACCAGAAGACTGTGAGATCTAGTTCCATTTTAGGCATAAATCCAGCTGGGTGACTTTAAACCAGTCACTTTCTCTCAACCTTAGGAAGGAGACAATGACAAACCACTTCTGAAAAACCTTGGCAAGAAAATTGCATGGACTCGTGCAGGCAGTGTCCAAGAATCAGACAGACAGAACTGAAAAAAAAAATCAAGATTTTCTAACAGAAAAAATCTGTAGAGATCGTCAGCTGATTTTTATCCCGAGGATAGAAGGAACAAAGGGAAAGGATCAGATATCTGCTTCTTGTTTTGAGTACTTGAGTTTCTTCATATCAGCACTTGAGTATTTCCAGTGAATAAGTGGTTCTTAGGCACTAAGTTGAGCAAAAATAATTATCAGGTGCTTTTCCCATAGGCAGTTTGAGAATAATTTCTATATAGAATAAGTATCTTTCCATCTTCTCAGAAGTCATTGCTTATGGCTTCAAGGAATAAACTCTTTCAACAAGCACATTTATTCTGGGGGAAAAATCCAATACTAGATGTACAATACTTGCAGAAGATAATACTTGTAAAAGTATTTTAGTTATCTAATGTGTTTATTACAATAAAGTGTGTAATGTGCAACTTAGAACAAGCAGTTACTGAGAAGTTAATAAGCCTAGCATCTCTTTTTCCAGTGTTAATACAGGTTGAATATTTTCCACAATATCACTAAAGAACTTTTTACTGATATGAGATTAGAAAATTTATATTTCTGTTATGGGAAATGTGACTTTTTAAAAAGAACCCACAAGTATGGATGGGACATTATTCTAAACTGCTGCAATTAAAGTCTGAACACTAAATAAGAGCCATTACTTAGCTATTTGCAGAATCCCTAAAGAGTATGATGTTTGCCATATTTGCTGAAGTAACAAACAAAAGTAGTGTATGTCAATTACATACAACTTAAGAAATTTATGTTTGTCCTTTTGAATATTAGTTTCAGACAAGATGCCTACCTTTGGAATAAAGATATAATTTTTAAAAGATTAGCATTGCTGTACTAAAACTTTTTTTTTAGTTTGAAAATTCAAAGCAGTAAACAGAAAATTAATGCTAAAATATAAATATAAGTTGTTTAGTGGAAATTTTGAAACAATAATACTTTCAGAAAGGAATATTTGAAGGACACTGTTTTTAAACTGCAGTATCTTGCTCTGGTTACTATATCATACTGCCCAACTAACTCCAGTTTCTAAATCCAGATTATTCTGCATAATTAACACAAAACAAGTTTTGGTCAAAATGCTTGTTATGTAGTTTGCATTAAGTGACTTCATTCATTTGGAATGATTCAAAATAACAGGTTGAGTTTTCATTTTGATTATACATCCATGCTATGTCTACTTCATATGCTCTTCCAATGGTTAATACTTCCAGCAGTTCCATTGATTGATCCGAATATTGTGAGAAGCCTTCATAAAGAGATCTAGGTCTCTTTTTTAACTTTCAGATAAAGCAATAAAATCATTGTTTTTTTGCTCCATTTTGCTCCCTCTGTGACCTATAGTAGATATATTAAATATATCTTATTATTTTCATAGATATTTTCTCCAGTGTTTTGCATCATCATGATCACATTCTACAGTAGAACAGAAGTTTATGGATGCATGTGTCTGTGTGTGATTAGGTAAGCTTGTGACTATCATAATGGCACACTGATTCCTAAATTCCTTGAATGCATCAAGAACATTAACAGAATACCCTTGGAAAAGATTTGCGTTTACATTAGCCAGAATTCCTTTTTCCTATTTGTTTCAATCTCTTCTAACTATATGTAACATGTTAAAGAAAGAAAAGCTTAATTAATTGACCTTAAAAAGGCCTAAGGAGTCCTCAAGCAGAATAAAGGAGAAGAAAAATGCTTGTGCATTGTTGATATTTCAGTTCAGAATTATCAAAAGTGAAAACATGGTTTATCTTGATATATGAACTCAGTCTAAGACTTACTTGTATTTATTGTTTGTTCCCATCATCAACACCAATCCTTAAGTATGTCTGGACTAAGCACTCTTGAACTGGGGGCTTCTTTCTTTACAACCTGAACATTTTCCATGTTGCTTCAAAGATAACCTTGCCATTGGCAGAGTAATTTTGATGGTCACACAAGACTTTAGGGAAAAGAACAGTTTGCCAAAAGTTGCCTCTTTCCTTGTTCTGCCATTGGTCAATAGATATATGCAAGGTTTTCTTATATGTAATGGCCTTTGTAGACCAGAATTATTATTATTACACTCTGGATGGTTATATAATGAGGAAGTGGAGTTTTGTCAGGAATATGTCTCTATGCCTTAGAAAAATGACTGGCTTTAAGATGACAGAATGCTAATTTTTGCTGCAACCCATTAACAAGACTATTCCTCTTCAGTTGTTCTATGCAGGCATTGTTTGTTGAGTTTCTGATCACTACGGTAGCTCATTTTGCCTGGGTTTGCCTGGCAAAATATTTTTAAATGCCTAAATCAATAAATACAGTATTTAATCAGGGTTTGCAGAGATCATAGAAGAGGTTGAAAAGGGAATTCAGAGGGTTAAAAGCAAAGTACAGATTCATGAGCAGTGAGTTGTTGTGTCTCTAAATCCCAGACATACTTTATTAGGGCAATCCAGCTGGTTTGTTATTTCTGTCTCCTCATTATCAACACGCTTATGGTATGGTCTCTTCCCCCTCACTTTCAGTGCCAAGAATTTGGCAGAGACACCAGGGAGGAGGTCAGAGACTGACTTGGGGAGGAGAGTTGTGAAACAGAAAGTGCAACAGAGAAAATCCAGTGGTTGTAAAACTAAATAAGGTTTGTTTTTATCATGGGTAGGATACCACAGTATGGTTCTATTGGCAAACAGTAATTACAGCTATGTGTAATTAATTACATAAAAACTGATATATTGGGCTTCATTCTCTTGATACTTTATGCTGGTGTTAACTTAAGACAACTACAAGGATGTCGACAGAATTAATAAGGGTGGAAGTTAATGGGAAATGTTACCTTTAATTTCTGCTAACATGATTTGTCATTTTAAAGGTAGATGATATTTGGAAAAGTGTTAGATAGCGTCATGTTTGAAATTAAATATAAGCAGTATATTTGAATACACTAAATATGAGTGCATGACAGAAAGGAAATGTGCATGCAAACAAACAGACTCAGATTTACAGGAAAGAAACTGATGGGAAATTATTTTCTTGTTCTCCATCAGTTCTCTTTTCAAAATACATTCGATAAAACATACCCTGAATTTTGGTATTTGCAGTTTGATGTTGACTATTGCATAGCGTTGTTCTTAAACAGGAAGCTGCATTTCACATTTCAGTGTCAGTAAAGAGAAGGGTTACAGGTATAACTTTTCTTTTTCCAGAAACTGCAGCCAGTATAATTTAGCAGTATATGTATCTTCATGTGATATATGTGTAAACTTTCAATGTTATGGATTATACTCCCCCTTCCGCACACTACAGTTCTTAAATGACAGCTCCCCACTTTGCTTTCATATAATTGTTTTCTTCCTTCTGTCACTTTAGTGGCTAATTACTACTGGGTGCTGTCCAGATCCATTAAAATTAATGGGAATATTGCCATTGAGTCATTAGTTGGCAGTTCTGATTGTGTAACACCTCTTAAATATAACAAGAATTATTCATTAAAGTAAGGACTTTAAATACAAAGACTAACTTTTCCAATAAGTTTGTACTGATGATATTTTCATAATAGTCCCTGTATGTATGGTGCTACAGTGGTGCTGTATGAGATGAAAATTGTCAATTCCTTACCATTTAAAACGCTGCATATATTAATGGCAGAGAAAATAAAGGAAAGTGAAGGCAGGAATAAGTAGAAAATAAATAGGAAAGCAATCTGAAGAACTTTCAGTTACATGTGTCTAGACTCTTTTTCAAGTTGCAGTGGATTTGAGAATAAGAGAGTTGTTAAAAACCTTCATAATAAAATTGGGGTTGAGAGAATTTGAAGGAAACAAGGGATATGGTTTAAAACAGTGGTTTACAATGTATGTTTTGAAGGCAGTCTCAGGCCACTGTATCAGCAAAAGTAATGAGGGAATTTTAAATAATACCCTTAGAATAAGTATATAATATTTCCATGTTAATAAAATTGAACTAATATATTTTATTTAAGAAATGCCTTATACATGAATCTACTCTGCATAGGTCCTTAGTTTGTGCAACACATTTTTGTTAGAATATGAAATAGATAGGCCTGTTAATAAGTAGAAAATCTTTGTATAGGAAATATTTATTTTCTATTGTTATAGAATAATATACGTATATATTACAAAAAAATGATTAAGAGCTGTTCAGCAGTAGATTATCTTAGAAAGTGGTGAAACCTAGAATTAAGGAGAAATTTCCTGACATTTCGAACAATTGATCAATGGAACGACTTCCTCCAGAAGATGTGGATGCTCAAGTACTAGACGTTTTTAAGAAGAGATTGGACAGCCATTTGTCTAAAATGGTATAGGGTTTCCTACCTTAATAGGGGGTTGGACTAGAAGATCTCCAAGGTCTCTTCCAACTCTGCTATTCTGTAATTCTGTTATTCTTGGTGATTTTGCTTCATTAAACAGATAATGAATGCTGTAATAGTGAATATCCTGTATTGGGAAGGGGTTGATCTACAGTTGAGTTCTCTTCTTATTATGTCATTTGAGTTTAGTTGCATACTAAGATAGAACTTCAGGTGGTATTACAATGTCAATATCAGACAAATAGAAGTATTATATAATAAAAAAGCTGTCCAGCTTTTAAATAGAATCTCTGTATGTTCAATGCTTTTCTTTTCTCAGTAGTGGCTTCTGTAGTTCATCCAGTGGATTAATGGCATTTTGCTCTGTATTTATCTACTGTGGCCAGTGGCAGTCACAGTAATGCTATGGAGTAGGACAAAGGAAAACAGTGTGTGATAACATCCAAAACCAAGGTATAGTCTACAAAGTGAAGTTAGCCTTTAAAAATAGCTCTGTGCTTTTGTTATCTCATTGCTAAAATGAGTTTATGGTAAAGTGCATGCACCTCATGGTGTGAATGGCATGCTGCATAAAGTGTTAACAGCATTAACCTTATTGTTAATTTAAGTAAGTGAAATCATTGTTTACACCCAAAAATCAATAAGAAATCAGAATCCTTTTCTAGTTGCATTCTTACATGAACATCATAGATAGGGACAAAATCGCGATATTTTCTTATATATTAGTTCAGGGGTGTCACACTCACAATGTCACGTGACATGTTGCAACATATCATGACTTTTTTGCCATTGCCAGCAATGGGGTGGGTGCGGTTTCGCCATGACGCATCTGGCCCATGGGCCGACAGTTTGACACCCCTGTATTAATTCCATTGACTGACTGACTGACTGACTGACTGATTGATCGATTGACACAATTTCTGTACCATCTCAGATATAATATCCAGAGAGCTTACATGTATAAGTAATTCTAAAATCATGAGAGCACAAAAGTAATTATAAATTGATCTGGTAGCTTACCATCGCCCCTCCTCCCATTAAGACTGAAACTGGTAAGAAGGATGGTATTCCATTTTGTCCAAAATATTAAGGAGGATACATCTTTTCATTAAGAGGCAAGTTATAAATAAGGTAAATTTCCTTTTTCCTAGGAAGTTGGGAATACACCTTTATGGCTACATGTATGACCCTGCAAAATTTACTTGGAACAGAGTATTCTGGTTGTAAACATAATCCAATTCATGAATTTTAGATAACAATCAGCATTTTCAGTTATACCCTGAAACTCATTAGTGACTGAAGAGGTTTGCCTATATGTTACTGAATTAACTTTCACCTGTTAGCAGATAGCATGTAGATTATATATCAATTGAAGTTTCTGAACAATTTTCAAATGCAATCCCAAATAAAATGTATCTAAAAAATACCTAGCTGTGAATTAATGAGGATGATGAATGATTGTAACTGGACCATCTGGCTCCAAGAAGGATCCAATATATCAGCTGAAACTGGGTGAAGGCTCTCCTGGCATCTTCTGTTTGATCCGGGTTAAAGTTGTAATGTAGAAGTAGATATGTAGAAGTATCTGTATCTGATTTAACATATCCATATCGGAGTAGAGAGGATCTCAAGTTTCCTGCATTACCAGTTATTGGAACACCATCCCCCACATTTAGGAAGAAGTAGAAGCACTTTAAAAAAGTGTTTCTNTTCTGATTCGTAACCCTCTGAATCAGTTCAGTAGGTTGATGATGTTAAAGACCTCTGAGAGATTTAATCAGTCCAGAGGGTGGTACTTTCCTCCATCTAACTCCCATTGTAGGTACCTTGGCCTTGGTAACAACCAGATCTGGTATAAGTAACCCATACAATTTCTGACCTTGTCAGACTTCTAACAGATAAAATAAACAAGCATAAAAGAGCCCAGAATTCTGATGAGTAAATTTATTATAGAAAAGCTATTGACACATTATGAAACATTTTCAATAATTGTTGTGTATCACGTGTAAGTTCTGTTTATAATGAATTTTTTGTTCAGTTTTTTACATCTCCTGCTTCTACCAATGTAATGCAGTTTCCTAGAAGAAATTCTCTTTCGGGCAAAAATGGTCAGTTACCATCTGTTTCTTGTTTTGGTAACCACCAGATCTGGTATTAAGATGTTTACCTCTGAAAGTGTGACAGTGTCTCAGACACAGTCATGAAACGAAAATGACAAGAACCAAATATGAGGGTGATGAACATGTGTAGCTCAGGGTTGTAATGTTATATTGCAACGTTTCTCTGTTTCAACACACAATAATCAATCAACACCTAGATAAACAAGAGTGATATCCTTAAAAATGTAATAATCCAAAATCAATTACAGTTCAACAATCAGGGAAAAAATAAACCCCTTCTGATGAGCCATTCTAGCACATAGCTCTCAAGATTAGCGATCACACAAGAAGCAACTAACATGCAAATGGGGGGGGAACACATCAGCCATAGCGAAATAAATAATCTACCATCAATAAGGCATCAGTTACAGTACTTGTAAAACAAGGTCTGGCCACAGGTTCACACCTTACTTCTCCCAAACCTCACACATTGATAAAGTTACCTAGCTTGGTCTCCCTCCCTCCTCAGATTTGGAAAAATCTGTCAGTACATAAGATACAGATAATCAGTTCCTTTAAAAATGTTCTGCAACTTAGCCCTGACCACTTTTTCCAAAACCTTTCCCTAAAAAGACAGTTGGAGATGTGGCTTGTCAGATATAAGGATGGCTTTTTCAGCAAAGGACTCTTTCAAGATGCATAAAGCAATAGACAAGGAGAACAAGAAATGGTGTTCATAAAGAAATGATTTCATGTTTTGTTCTTAAGTTTAACACTGCTGGTTATAGCTGTTATTTAATATACTGTATGTAGTAAACTCATGACATTTCTGCCCTTTCACAACAGACATCTAACAATAGAACAGCTCCAATTAAGAAGAGGAACATCAGCCTTCTGGCATCTTATTCTGTTGTTCTCTCTCTCTCTCTCTCTCTCTCTCTGTTTTTTTGCAAGGAAGAATTCATTTGTTTCTTAATTAAGAAAAACACCAATAGCATGAAAAATCTGCTTATAGTACCTGAATGATAATTAGATGAAAGGTAAAACACACACACACACACAGACATATACATTCTACCAGCAGCCAAAATGAACTTGAGCTGATAAAAATGAACTAAACTAGCCTTGCATAAATCGAGGCTGAGAGAAGTGTACAGTCATTATGGCTAAGACAATATGCAAACTATCTTCAAAGAAATCAAATTGCTAGAGTGTTTTCATTTGCATGTATTAACTATTAACATAATGAGGAGAAGTGACATTGGACCTGGATTGTGTGTCTGTTTGAATTGATAACTCCGCTGTATCTGCAAATAGGCACCCCAAAATCACACTAGTAGTGAGATCAGTAATGAACTCTGAAGAGTGTCTTGGAGCCCTGAACAAACCTGATGAAGTGATGAATGCAAACCATCATTTCTGACAACAGTTTTATAGAACAGTCATTACTTTTGTATCTTAAAGGTACAGATCTCAATTTTGAACTTTTTCCTCATAAATTATGATCACTTGCAATGGAAAAAGGCTAGTATTGATTTCAATAACATCTTCATACTATATTTAGTCAGTTTTTTACATTTAATTTGAGAGTCAGCTTGTTAGAAAGTTTGACTTGAAAGACCTGCATTTTGATAGCATCGCTAGTATGATCTAATTTCATAGTTGTAGGGCAACAGGATTAAATTATTCATAAATAATATGTATATTTGGATGATGAAAGATTCAAAATACCACAGGAGCTTTCAGAAATAGTTTGTGCATGTGCATATATGATAAAAGTCACAAACATATATATTTGGGTGATAAATAAAAATTGCTTGTCAGAACAAATCCATCTGTGAAATCTATTAATATGCAAAATGAATGCTTAATGAAGCTTCATTGGAAGGCTGTTCTGTAATTTAAGTACCATAACTTTCCTGTTCTCATCAGTGTTCTGCTGATGTTGAGAAAGTAAGACTTTGGGGAAAATATTTTTAGAAAAAAATAATTAGATTCATGGAAAGTGATTTCTTGAATATTTATTTTAGGTATTTATTTTAAGACTGGTTATGATTTCAGAGGCTACGGTTACCACCTTGAATTGATCCTTGAAACAAGTGAGTAGCTAATGAAGGTAGAACAGAATTTGCTTGTTATGGGCAATCCTGATAAATACCTGATCATGGCATTCTGTAATTCCATCTTTATGTATAGTTTATTATTATAATTCAATCCACAGATGATTAAAGTATGAACAAATGAGACTAGATATGATTTTTCCATGGGAAAGTGAAGCTTAGAAAAAAGGTTTGTAGAAGGTATACCTGCTCAATCCTATCGTGTATAATTCTGAAAGTAATAGCAATTAAAACAACCTGCCTCACAAGTCATATACCATAAAAGTTGTACAAACTTTCTGCAGATTAAAAATTCAGTAGCTAGAACTATTATTTGCTTTGATTGTTTCTGCAGTAAGTAATCCCCATGTTGCCTCTTCCACTAGCATCTTCATGCATGAAAACCCTGTCAATAAGCAGCTGATCAAGTTTGAGCTTAAGCTCAGCTGAATTCTGCTTCTTGGTTTGGCTAATTAAATGACTGTTTACAAATTTTTTTAAAGCATTAATATGATTACAGCTGATTCTTCACCTCTTAAATATTACATGAATATGGCCTCATGATTATTTAAATCAGTGTTTCTCAACCTTGACAATTTTAAGGCATGTGGACTTCAACTCCCAGAATTCCACAGCCAGCATTGCTGGCTGTGAAATTCTGGGAGTTGAAGTCCACATGCCTTAAAATTGTCAAGGTTGAGAAACACTGATTTAAATAATATGGCATATTTTTCTGTGCATACAGGAAAAAATATACCTATTCCTTCTATGTATTTAATTCTTTTAAAGCAGAAGTCTTTGAATATGCCATTATTCTCCTCTATATATTTGACTTCATGTAGCTATACAATTTTAAAAAAGAGAGAAAAATAGTTATTGTTGGAAAGGCATATGTAAAAAGATGAGGTACAATAACAGATTTTTTTCTGGAAATTTAGGACCCATGGCAGCCTGGAGAATAGATAGTGTTAGCATTTTGTGTGGATGTTTTCTGATGTCTGTTATTTCTATCTGTCTTGGGACACTAACAAAATGGTGGCATCCTCCGCTTTATTAAAAAGCCCATGTTTAAATTCCATCTGTTATAGTAAGCAGGTCTTCCAGGGGGCAATAAGGATTTCCCCTATGGCTATACCTGATTGCTTTGTGCATCTGTTTGTTAATCTAAAAAGCTAGCACTGATTCTGTACTGTAGAGTTTGAATTCTCCATCATCCCTGCCCCCATAGTTTGTCAAAGGATTGCAGTCAGGCACACTTTTGCAAGTTAAAATACTGGAACATCTGAGTAGCTTACTACTTTACATACAGTGACCAGGGTGGTAGCTTATATGGCACTGACTTCCACAGAGATCTTTTTTTTTAAAATGCAATGAATGCCCAGTCCTAGAGAATGGAGATTGCAAATCTGTGATTAGATAAGATGCTGGAAACCTAATGACAGTGAAACAAAACACAAATTATTTTGCATTCAGTAATGGCTCAGCCTTGGAACTGAATTTTAAGATTTTAAGATTGTCAATGAGGTATACAGTAACAGATAGAATCACACTAGGGCCCATTTAGGCCATCAGATCTAAACTCCAGCTCAGGGCAGGAATAGATTTAATAGAATTAAAGCCTCCCTGACAGATGGTTGCCTTGCCTCACTTAAAACACATCCAGTAAGGGAAAGGTCATCACCTCTTTGGGTAATTAGTTCCACTGTTGAACAACTTTTACTGTGCGAAAGGTTTTTCTAGCAGTCAGAATCAGCCTTCTTACAATTTTAAATCCCTTCTACCTCCTGTACTTGGAGATGGCCTTATTCTGTGTGATATCCTTTCAGGGGTAGCAAATCTTGATTTATTGACCTCCGTCAACAATCAACATGCAATGGATCAGATTTCCATAGCAAATTATGTCATGTGTTTTTAAACAAATGATATCATTTTCAGCAGGTTGCTGTTACTTGGTTAAAGACCTAATCACACAAATGACATGAATTACCACAAAATTGTGTTCTCTGTTTAATAAACAATTGGGAGTAACAAAACGTCTACTCCCCCAATTGGTATATTAAATTAAGGTTTAATTGTATTTGAAGATACATTGAGTTCTTCAGGATTCTTTTTGCATTTCCCTCAAAAATCTCTTCACAGAGTTTAAGTCCCATAATCATTGTTGTCATTTTGAATTTTTGACTGAATACTTTTTTTAAGTGTGGTGTCCAGTATTGGATCTGATTACTGCAGATCTCATTACTGTAGAAGAAAGTGAAAATATTATTTAGAATATGTAATATTAACTTAGAAGCTGGCACATATGCTTGCAAAGTTTGTTTATCAGTACTGTTGCTGAGATTTAAGGGAAAAGCTATTATTTAATGTCAAATATAACCCAGTTACACTTCAGACATACATTCAGACTTTTTTTTAACCATTGTTCTGATGCAAAGAATCAAAATTAATCATTCATCAATAGAATCAAGCCTTTAAAAACAGAAATAGAACCTGGTTATTTTATAATCTGCATCATACAAGGATAAAAGAGAAGTACTCCAATGTTTAGGTTGTTTGACTTTTTAAAACTTCTTAATTTCTCTTGGAGAATTGCTTAACAAAATGCTATTATTTTTGTGAAACTTCCACTCGCTAGAATTTCATATAAATTTTAATGGCTTTAAATATGTTATTTTAATTTCATAATAACTAACAATAAATGTAATGTAGTCTGATCATTATATGATGCTCAGACAATAGTGGTCATGATAAAAATGAGGCTCTGAAACTGATATAGAGAAGAATCTGATGGATTACTCCCTTTCAAATCACTATGACTCTTTCATTAAAATGTAAAACATTGACCAATAATATATTATCTGTATACTACTAAAATCTTGTTGTCATGACCTTTAACTGGGTGAATTGATGCATCATAGGGCAACAACTTTTGAACAAGATACCTCAAAAGAGCTGATTTACAGAATGTGTCCAAAATATGGGACCAATGATTCCCAGAATGAAATTTTGAGAAGTTGTGGCTTTTTCAGTGCTATTGGCAGCTGCTGCACTGCTCAACTGGTGCTGCAGTCATGTAATCTAAATTTTCAGTGTTCTGTGACAGTTTCCTAGCCAGTCTTGCACTCTGTCACTTCCTCCCCCACCCAGCAACAGTCAAATGGAGATCTTTGCTCGAAATTCTAATATTTATCTAAGATGGAATCTTAGGGAAGACACCTATCTGGCTGTTCCTTCTTTCAGAAGGCAATTTTGGTCAGATCTGTAGGAAATTCGGTTGGCCTGCCCATAATGAACAAGTCACATTGAATTGTAAAGCCAAGAATTGATCCTGATAATTCCTTCCCTTTCAATTTCATCAGTAAATTTTCAGGGGAATGTAACCACACTGTGCCAGGAGTATGGTTTGTTTGTGGCTGAAGTAAGCCTTGTCCCAAATGCTGTGGTAGCTGTATCATGATATTGTGTAGGCTCATTATGTGTGAATCTAGCTGTTTTTGATGCTGTGATAATGTATCAGTCACTTGTTTTCAGAGAGCAGGGTGTTCTGAGGACCTGTTGCCATATTCCAGTTTTACAAGTGAAATCTGATGCCTCTCTGATGAGAGAATAGTGAAGCTTTCAAGATTAACCCAGCAGTTGAAGATAAACAAGGTCAGGAAACAGGAGTTGCTAACAGTCTTGTTAGAGTATTGAAGCAGAATCTTGAAAGCCTGTCAAAGTTCATTGGTACTATACATAATCCAGCCAAGATGAAATTGTTTTGAGTTTCTTTGTCATGCTTTCTACTTTCCCAGGATTCAGCTTCACATCTTCCTGACATTTCTACTCTGAAGACTATTCTGAAGTATTCAGTATTCTTCCTCTCCATCTTCTCTCCTAGTAACAGTGGACTTTGTCTTCTTCTCAGTTCTCCCTTCCATTTTCAATACTGTTCCTGATCTAATTGTGCTCCCTTGTAGATGTCCTCTTAAAGAAAGAAACAAACAAAACCTTTGGTCCAAAGGTTTCCTTTCAGTTTTTGATATGGAAACAGTCTAAGAAGATGTCAATCAGGAAAAATATTTTCCACAATTTAGTACTTAAAAGGACATTCATATACATTCTTAATTAGGAATAAATGCTCCTGAGTTTGGTAGAAGTTCCTCTAAATAGAGAATTGCAAATTTGTTTGATTTCAATTAGGGATCCTTTTGATTACAAATGTTCAGCTGGTTTGGAAAATTATTCCATATCTTCCTCATATAGAATTCTATTCAATTTGTTTTCCACTGAGGTGTTAGAATTGTCTGTAAAGTAATTCTTTCACAAGGTAGGCATTGTGGAGAAACAGAGGCTTAATGACTGTTGAATACACATTCTGGATGTCTATGAATTACTCTCTGTTGGATTGGCATTCTGATTCACAGTTGAATAGCCATTCTAATCCTCAATCAGCATGCATACCTCACCCCATAGATATAATTTGCATCAGTTTGTCTGTTGTTTACAAAAAGAAATAACTTCAATGAAAATGCGTATTTTATAAAAATAAGATATCTGAGACATTCTGTGAACTTTTTTGTGGATATTAAAGTGTGTGAAGAAACAAAGTGGAATATCACTGGGGAAATTAAGGAATACGTATCACACATTCCTTTTTTGATACTTTTTTTAGTTCTTTATGATATCAAAGCACTTTTTGCTTTCAGAATGAGTCCTTTTATGCTGGAGTTCATACTACAAATTTTCTTTTATACTTTTGCCAATTGGCATGAATGCAGATTATGAGCTTTTAAATCTGATGATTTAAGATACTATTTCTCAACCTTGGCAACTTGGAATCTGAGGGTTGAAATCCATACATTCTGGAGTTGCTAAAGTTGAGAAACACTATTTCATCTACAATCATTTGTGGACTACTCGTCAGCCACTGAAAGGTTGCTGAATTAAATGTTGAAAGCCACTGAAAGAATCCTAAATTAGGTTTTGCAATGAGATGAGATTATTCATTTTAAGGTCTTGCGTTCAGAATTAGCGATGTGATCAGCAATGTAATTTCATTTACTTAGAGAAGTCATAAATCTAAGAACTGTGTGATTCCTGACAAAAAATACATCTGTATAATGTGAGAGAACCCAGTGAGTTTTCTGTTTTCTCTTTAAACTGCCTATTCTTATGCTTTATTCAGTTTCCTGACAGATTATATCTGTTATGTTCATTTAGGCTAATAGACTCTTTTCTGCACAGGCTCCCTACACAATAATGGACAATGGGTACCCCAACCATTGTCATTGGCTTTCAACATTAAAGCTGGAGTCTTGCTGGTTGAGCTATTGCAATTTTAAAAAGAGGATGAAATGCTATCAATGGGATTTGCAATAGACTGTCATTCTGCATGTTTAAGATCGGGCAGCTTAGAAAGTTTGGCATTCTTTACTTTCCAGACTTGAGCTAATAGGAAATACACAGCCTAAGAAATATCTTAATGGAAAGCAGACTCACTAAGTTGAATTTGTTGAAACCTGATTTTAGTCATCTCCTGACACTCTTAGTCCTTATAAGCATCAATCTAACACACAAGGATTTTATTTAAATGAGATGCAATATATAAACATGTTTTTAAGCCAGTCAAAGCAGTTTAAAATATCAGAATGCAGCAAAATGAGGCAGGTTGTGGATTTTATTTAATTCGCTTCTCTGTTGATTTTAATACAGAGAGTAGGCATGTAATTCCAAATACATCTCATATTTCTTAGTTTCTAATAAACATCTTTCTTGCTGGCACATAGTTTAAATGTTATAGCAATGACCTATAGAACTTAATCTGTTTATATGTTTAACTATTTGAGAGCTGTACTATAGGTGTCTACTATAGTACTACTATAGTATATAGCTAGTACTATATCCAGTATAGTACTATATGAACAGGTAGTTCTCAACTTATGACCATAATGGAGCCTGGAATTTCTGTCATAAGTCATAACAGTTATAAGGTGAGGAACCCACGTGACCAGACCTGATTTGACGATTTTTTGACGGGCAGTTGTTAAGTGAATGCCATGGTTGTTAAGTGAACACAGCTGACATTTAACTAACACAAAGTTGTTAAGTAAATCCATGTATTCCTGTGGGTGGGTTTTTTGCCAGAACCTTGCCAAAAAGGCTGGAAAACAACAAAAATGTTGTCAGTCATGGTCACATGACCATGGAATGCTGCAACAGGCTGTAAAGGTAAGCTGATTACCAAGTGCCTGAATTGAGGCCATGTGACCTCTCTGTATATAGGTGCACTATATTCAATATTCTTCCATGAATCACTTGTTAGGTCAACACAATTTAGCTGTAATCAAAAGTATGACTTCTATAGGTCTAACTTTGCTTCTATATAGCTTATAACAGAGATTTTGGGGTAGTTGATAGTCAGACATTATATATATTATACCTATTACAAGAAAAGTATAAAAATAATATAAAGCATTAAAAATCTCTGCATAAAGAACAGCCACAACTTTGACAAACATCTTTAACAGTGATGAGTTTTTTGCTGTTTTACTGGTTTTCTATATTTTTTAATAAATATATTAATTGGTCAGAGTTTTGGATGGAAGGCTATTCTTTAAATAAATATTGAATGAATAATACATAACATGTAAGTTAATAATTAAATATGGTAACTGTCCCATTAAATCATTTTTAATGAAACTCATTACATTTTATCCCATACCTAAATGTGTTGTCTTCTGAAAACAAAATATAACATTAATGAACTTAATCAGCTGGGGTACATTGTTCTTAATTATCTTAATTCAGTTTTTGCACTGTTTCTTTTCTGGAAATAAATATATTTGAAAATTTATTTTTTTCTATAAAGTGCCTAAGCATTTAGAAAATACATCTACCTTTCTCTAGAGAATATATGCCATATATATAATTAGTTTGCAGATATAATTTGAACTTGCTTAATGTATTTCCCTTGTATCTATTGGCAAACTTTGACCCAGCTATAAAATCACACTCTAACAAAAAGACTGTAAAAGGTTGATTGTGACAGCCACTTATTCCAATGATTGTTTTCTTCCTAGATGTAGAAGGATTTAAGCTATGGAAGCTCTCAATAGCATTACCAAGACTTGAATGTTAAAATGAAAGTGACATAAAATATGGGTGCTAGTGTTTTTCTTTGTACTTTGCAAGAGGAAATGTGATTAAGATATACTAAAAAAAGCTATACAAATGCAGCAAAATTGTTAAAATATTCAAATATGCCATAGTGTAACAAGGAAGCACAGTAATGCACTGAAATCAGCAATAGAACAGCTGTGTTTTAAAGGACAGTACTTTGAATGTCACTTGACAATTTGCTTTCAATTAGAAGTAATTTACAGGAAGATGCCCACAAGCTAATCTTTACAGGATAATTAAGTTCCATTTTCTTTACTTTTAATTAAAAAGCAGAAAAGATTCAGCTGATCCATAAAAAATATTCTATTTAAACATTCATCAGACTTCACACTCTTTTTTTGTTATTTGTTATAGCAGATGTTATCAAAACTGCAGTCTGTTCTGTTTTAAACCCAGAATACTTGGTAAGTGAGATGCAGAGTGGCAGTAGGCGTGTACAGCTGAGGTATGAGCATCAAACATCTGTATTTTGAAATAGTTGCCTGTGTATTATTTTCATTGCTATAATTTTGTTAATTGTTTACTTTATTTTTAAGCCTCTTTGCAAAGCAAAATAATTTCTTAGTGTATTAGAATGTAAGAATAAACATTTACCATGTTATCTAATCACTAATGTTTTTATGATCTAGTTCAGAATGTAAATTCTCTCTCTCACCCAAGTGCTCACTATGAAATTTAACAGTAAAAATAATTTTTCAAGTTTCTCCTATAGAACCAATAGTAAATTAAAAAAAAACCCAAAGGACAGGCAACGAGAAATAACAAATGCCTAAGAAGCAGTAGAAAAAAAACTAAAATTATTGTATTAATTAAAATTCCAAAGTTTTTTTCTTCTATGAAATGGTTTGGTGGGTGTGTGGGGAATGGGGAGACCTGATGGATTTGTTCAATACCTTTCAGATAAAAATAGCAATGTGGGAGAAAGACAGAGTTTTATCTGACCATTTACATTAACATGCATTTTACTCCTGTCCCTTCAACATGATTTCTGTGGAACTGTGCCTTTTAACAATCAAAAAAGACAAATAAGGGGAAACATAGGTAGAGCTTAGGCAGTAGCTTGGCTCATCTTGTACTATGGCTTTGCCACAAGTGTGGCAAGTATGGCAAAGTGAAAATGATGACGAGGGATGCTCTCAGAGTAATAAAAATTCTGTAAATATATCAGTCTGGATTATTTTAAAGACTTGCATCCTGCTCTAGACAGTTTGGTTGGATAGGCCCTATATAAATTGTTAAGAAAAACAGGCTTATATGAAAAACTTATTTATATATTTGTTCCCCTTTATTCTTTTCAAAACAAATAGAAAGAAACATGAAAAACAACAATTTCTCTTACTTTTCAGGAAAAAATTTTTTTTTTTAATGGGATAGTTCAGAGACACAAGCATAGCATGCTGTGGTGGTTTTATTCAGCAGTAAAACTGCAGCTCTTTTGTCACAGACTGAACTATGACAGAAAAGCAGACAGTGAAAGTATATATTATTAAGAACCGGTTGAGCATTTGGGATTAAGCTATTCCTCTACATAAGATTTGAATCAAATTGGCTAAAAGGTGAACTGGCCAGAGTGCTGAAACTATAAGACAAATCTGGCTTTAAATGGTCAGCAAAATAAAAGTTCCTTTTTCCATTTGGGGAGAAAAAGAAAACAAACTGAGAAACATTGCTACAGCAGGTCTGTTACTAGCATCCTGTGGTTAGTATATTTGTCATTTTTAGACTGAATTGTTCACAGATAAAGTGAGCAAAAAAACTGGAAAAAATCTCTCAACTTCTTTGAAACATGATATTGTATCCTTGACCTGATTGCATGGACCATAGCCTGTTTTTTCCAGTAGAAGAAATTTTGTCCATGTATGTATGAAACATATTTCCACCATACCTCAAATGAAAAAACTCTCAGAGCTTACATAGAATTAATACAGTCAGTAATATTGATCTTACCAGTTTTTGAATAAAATAATGTATGATTTTAATTTGCAAAAAAATCCCAAAATTGTTTCTAGAAAAAAACTTGAAAGGCGCTTATAGCAGGCCACAGTAGCAACTAGTTTTTTTAAAGCCGTTTTAAGCAGTTGTTTATATCCTATACTTGTTTAATATGCAGCTACTCCATCTTACATTAGCAACAGCTTTTCTTCCTTGTTTTAAATAAATTTTCCTAAGTGAACTGCTTCAAGTGTAAACAATGCAATCCTATATATAGCTTATATAAATTGTCCCAGATGAATCTGTAAAATTAGAACCTTAGTAATACCCAATGCATTAAAATGAAAATGTTCATATCTGCTAAATTGGAAGTATGTTTTCCTTAGAAGTCAGTTTACTACAGCAGAGGATTTCGCTGCAGTAATGTAAAAAATGTTAAATGTAGGATTTTCATTTGATTTGGATTCAGTGACCTTAGTTTACTTATTTCCTCCCAAAGGACTTTCTACAAAGCAGTGATGTATAAGAGGAATGCCTTAGATTGAATGTTTGTCCTTTCAGGAATTAAAATAATCCACATTCATTGAAGGAATTGTGTGTCCTGAAAAAAAATTCCTTCTTTTTCTCATCATTAAAGTTACAAGAAAATATCCAATAATAGTATTACACGAGGAATTGCTTGATCAGAATCTAGCAAGTGTTTGAGCTCACACCACTAGTTTTTGCTAGTTTAATGCAATTTATACTTTGGGCAACTGAACAGCATGATATATAATAAACAGTACTAAACCATTTGCTTTGAAAGTCACTTTATCATATGCCCCCTCTGTTATGGACCCTACTTTATGGAACACTGGGAATTTAGAGATCCTCCTCCTGTTGGCCTTCTGGAAGACCAGGAAGACCTAACATTCCCACCAGGAACTGGGACTGGGACGTTAATGGAATCCAATGTTTATTATGTATTATGGTTTTTTTTAATTGTGTGATAGCCAGTGTTCCATTAGTAGATGGGCAGTTAGATAAATTTGATAAATAGACAAAGGAACAAACTGATTGATTACATGACTCATTTAGCCATTAAGATACTTTTAATCATGGAGCTTCTATGAAATTTTTCTTATGTTTTTTTTTTGTAATATATATCGTCCTCCTGTTCCCTGTCTTCCTTCTCCTTTTCTATTATTTTGTTATACCATTGAGTCCTTTTTAGCCAGGTAGGCTATAAATATTGGAAAATAAATAGTTAAAATGTACATTTTGTGAAAAAGAAGTCTTAGGCTTATAGATTCATATTTGTGTCTCTGAGTAATGAAAGAAAGAGGGGGAAAACAGAGGTATTTACTGTTGTGTTCTAGTATGATTAGGTAAGATTATCAATAGCGGAGAATATTTGTAGCTCAGGGTTGAAATGAGAGGTCCTTGGTGGTCTCTAGGTTATTTTCTTTCAGATATTTCATTACCCAAACTAAGTAACATCGTTAGTGCTAGTTACTACGGTAGTGCTGATAATGTTACCTAGTTTGGGTAATGAAATATGTGCAAGAAAACAACCAAGCTTAGGTAAGATTATACCTTTGTTTGGATCATTTTAAATACATGAAATTAGGTATTTTCTTTTTGTCTATGAATTCATATGCTGCCCTTTATCATGAAGTTGTGTGATTCCTATTTGAAACATTTCCCAAAGTGATAATTCCTTCCTAAAATGGATTATTATACGATGTTATAGAATCTTTGTAGGTGGCATACAGACACATATAAGTAAATAAGCAAATAAGTACATCATTTTCTAAGGCTTGGCTGATCTCAAAAAGGGATCAGATCTCAACAGGGAAACACCAGGATTTTATAATAATTTAGGAAGCAAAAAAGGCCCAATATACAACCAAAGAATTCAGCTATGTTGCCAAGAAAAACAATATAGCAATTTTCACGAAATCATCTGGACTTCAAACTTGATTGAAGCAAATTTTAATTTTACATCTTTCTAAGGCTAGCTCTACTGAAATATATATAGGATGACATGAAGAATATGCTGAAAGTATAATTTCAAAAAGAGATTGATGTTTGGGCTTCTATTTTAATATTTCCTCTGTATGGCTCAGAATCTGATTTATAGTAATGTTTCAACTGCAGCCCTCCTGGTGGTACTTTGATAGTTTCCCAATTCTATCAATCTTATAAATCCTTTGAGTAACTGAGGTTAGGAAATCTTATATTCTGGCTGTTATGCAGATTCTAATGATGTTGTAGTGGCTAAAATATGGTGCTTTCCTCTTAATATGAAAAGTTTTGTGCTACTTTAGAGCAGCATTAATTTCTTATTTTACAGCAAATTGTGTGTTGGCCTCCAGATGTCCAATATAGTTTTGCTGTATAACCAAGCAAAGTTGGTTGCACAAGGGGAGAGGAATTTTGCAGAGTGAATTCTTGAAGACATTTTAGCATTTATATTATTTTTTCAAAACTTATTTAGGGTTTACTTGCTCTCCTTGAAAACAATGGAAGGTCAGAAATTATTAGGTGTTGGATCCAAAAGTTACTTCGTCTGAATGGAAGCAAGATGCTCAAATATTTTTCATTGATGCCCTTCCCCCACAGCCCTTTGTCAATTCCTCTGCCCTAGTGCAACCATCTTCTAAAGAAGGATTTCAGAACTCCTAGGAACTTATACAAAGCACTTGTTTTTGAATCATTAAGGGAACTGCTGCCAGGTCTGTCTGTAAGGTCTCAGACATCCCAAGAACACCATGAAACAATTCCATAGCTGCCATGGAAGCTTGGGGAAAAATATGGAAGCTTTGAAAAATTGTCCTTTCAGCATAACCATTATAACTTTTTGTACAGTCCTGTTTTCTAATGTGCTGGAGATGAAGTGAGAAAGAAATAGACTAGGACAGGGGTAAGCAACCTTGGCTCTTTTATGACTTGTGGACTTCAACTCCCAGAATTCCTGAGCCAGCATGGCTCAGCTTGGAAATCTCCATTTCTCCTCAGCATGGCTGGCTCAGGAATTCTGGGAGTTGAAGTCCACCAGTCATAAAAGAGCCAAGGTTGCCTACCCCTGGTCTAGGATAACAGCTTTTTTCCAGAAGTATTCATGCCACTCTGGAATAAGATGCATTATGTCTTTTTCTTTATTCAGGAAGAATACTGTGCTATTTTTTTAAAAAAAGCAGTCATAACTTATCTCACATTGTAATAACATTTTGATCTTGTTCTTCCTCCAAGGATGGCATTTGTGACTTAGTTCAACTGGCTTTTTATCATTTCTGGCATTCTTGACTGAACCTGATTCTTAAGGTTTATTTTTCTCAATGTATGTTTAACGTCTTTATAATCTAATTTTTATATATATAATCTAATGTTCTTGTCTAATCCATATCTCTGTCCCCGTTCAGTGCATGATATTGAAAAGAAAGCTTCAATTTTTTCCAGTGGTAGATCCCAAATTTTAGATGTTACTTTTTTGGGAAAGCTAACCTGGCATTTTATTTTAGACAAAAACTGCTTTCTTTTTTAAGCTTTTAAATTCAATTTGATTTGTTTTTAATTTGACTGCTTCTAGTAAGTTTATTGCTATATATATATTTTCTATCTACATTGTTTTAATATTGAAATATTTTCAAACATGGAATCGCCACTGGAATATTTTTCTTCCAGAATTTATTAAAGAAACTAATGTACTTTAGAGACAGAATTTATAAAACAGTATACAGTAAATAGATAAGGTACCCATCTCAGGTATTCCTTGGTTTTGATTGTACCATGATATGTTATTGTATGGAGTATATCTTACAGCATCAGAGTTTACTTATGAGCTAAAGGAATATGTTGAATGTATAGGTGGGCAATGCCATTTGATATAATAATCTTTAATTAAATGTGGTTCCTGGAGCAAATTAATTACTGGTAATAACTGTATTTAAAAATAACTTTATATCCTAAATCTACCTTGTGCAGTTTTCAATTTTATGTTACAAGATGTCTCAAAGTGTGACTTGTCTGATTGGGGAAGCAGGAAAGTGGGGAGGGGGCGGCTAATGGAATTCAGACAAGCAATAATTAGTAGGCCAGGAAATAGGGCAATTTTAAAAATGATTCATGGCAAGTGGGAATGAGACATTTACATTCTAAGAATTAATTATGGGAGTTGTCTAAATTATGAGCAGAAAGCAGAAGTGCAGGGAATAAAACATTGAGAGATGATTTCATACAATATGTTAAGTGCAAAAGATTTACAGTATTTTTTTAATGCAATCTTCTATTAGAACACACTTTTGAATCAGTACAAAGATTTCCTTCCTTCCTCCCTCCCTCCCTCCCTCCCTCCCTCCTTCCTTCCTTCCTTCCCCCCCACCTCCCCATTTTAAATAGTTCTGACTGGTGGAAGTCATCACAGAATAGGCAGAAATGTAGACTGGGATTGAAGAATGGTGTAAAGCAGTGTGTCTCAATCTCCGCACCTTTAATATATGTGAACTTCCACTCCCAGAATTCTCCAACCAGCAAGCTGGCTGGGGAATTCTGGAAGTTGAAATCCACTTATCTTAAAATTGCTGAGACTCAGAAACTCTGTTTTAAGGACATGCTGAGACATACTTAATCTTTTTACCCTAAAAGTGATGCATCTTAGTGTACTTTCATATCTACATTATTATTGAAAATCATGAATTCTAAGATTAAGGCTGAGTGGCTAAAGGGTTTTGGATTACTTGACCTTGAAGTCTGTCTATCTTTGGACCTGGATGAGGTTGTATTCCCCAAGACATAACTGGAGCACAGTTTGGAGGTACTTCTGGATTCTGAGTTCCTGCTGAAAGACCAGGTGACAGCTGTGGCCAAAAGCGGTTTAAAAATCATCTTGTTCGCCAATTGTATCTTTTCTTCAGAGGCCCTGGTCATAGTCATTCATGCCTGGTTACATCTAGTTGGGACGATTGCACTGTACTTTATATGAAACTGTTCTTGAAAAGTACCCACTTTTCAATAAGTCTAGAATGCACTGACATCCCACAAATCAAATTTTAGATTAGATCTTATTAATTTTGATCTATGACTACTTTAAAAAAGTACAATTAAATAAAGTGTATATAACAAGATGTGAATAAACAAAATTAAAGATATAAAACACTACTAAAACTAAAATTGTTCGATAAAATTTGTATCTAAATCTAAAAGGAACCATACATGCTCAATTTATAATAAAGCAATTTAATAAAATCCAGAATTCTACTGTGAAATTAAAAAAAAATCTGGGTTTTTGTTCATGTGTAAACAAAAATAATTAAAATACAGGTGAGATAATTTTTATAAATGAAGGCTTGATCTCAACAGCTATGCACATTTAGCACTGTTACATAAAACTTTGCTATGTTGTAGGTGTTAAGACTTTTCTTATTTGATAAAAAAAATGCCAAATAAAACTCTTGAAGTTGAGCTGGACTATGTGGCCAAAGAGGAAGGAAGCTTTAACTTATTATTATAGAACAAACATTATCATAACATATGAAAAATAGATTTGATTGAATCCTTACCACCAGGGCAGGCTCGGTTAGCCATAGGACTTTGCTAAAATTTCCATATAGGACTGCTGAGCACAGGCCATTAAATCTAGTCTTAGAAAACACCTTAATCATGACGGAGAATTTTGTGATAATTTAATTAGCTGGTTTCCATTTGGAATAGTTAAACTGTGTGGAGATAGGTTTGTGAATAAGACCACTCTTTGTGGTCTTGATGTCCAGGGGCCATTCTCTAATAAGTCCAGATAGTGTATAGACTGAAAGGAAAGGCTACAAGAAGAAAGCTTTTTAGAATCAAATTTTCTGTTTAAAAAAGCTATAACTGCTTCTTCCTCTCACCATTGTAGTGACTCAGCGGGTGGCACCATCTAGTTGAAATTTGTTGATCTTGGGACCTGCCCTGGATGGTGCCTGATAAGGAACTCCTGGGAAGTCCAGTGCTGACTATCAAGTCAAAAAAGATGCTTGTGGCAGGCCCTCTCTGAAATCCTGCCAGGAAAACTGCATGGATGCTGTTACTAGGAGTCAATAGTGACTACAGGGTGTCTTGTCTTGTTTTGTTTTATTTTAATAATCGCAATAGACTGTTGCCAACAGATTTCTGCCATAGATTAGAAACTATTCACTGGCGCAGAATTCAGAAAATAATTTTGTTTAATTAAACATATGTAGTTAGTGACTAGCATTTTTTATAAAAAAAAATCTCTATGGAGGTGATAATAGTTACAGCTTTATGAGGATGCAAACTAACTTTTCCTGTGATAAATACCTTAAAACAGAGAAAACTGCTGTTATTAGCTACTATAGGGGAGCTGTCTTATGCTGCTCAGAATCGCTGGTACTATGAGATGCATGGCATATCTATATATCTATATCTATATCTATATCTATATCTATATCTATATCTATATATTTTTCAAAATTTGGATTGCTAACAAAGAATTAAGGGAGTACTGGGATAGCTATTTCTAACCTTATTAGGTTTTCATCAGCCAGACATACCCTTGCTGAGATTCGAACCTGGGCTGTCTGCATGTTAAGCAGAAGTGTTGCCCCTAGGCCGCAGGCTCTTTCTCGCTTTGTTAGCTATAAGAGACAGGGGAAGAGGATGAATGCTTTTTGAACACCCTGTCGGCCCAAATATGGGGGAGAGAAGTCATATATATATATATATATATATATATATATGCAGGTCTTGGCGTATTTGGGTCTTTTCCCGTGTAAGATTGAGAGTATCTTGGCGACGTTTCGACGAGGTCCCACTTGTCATCTTCAGGCTGGGGTCTTCGGCTTCGTGCTTTGCTCGCAGAAGGACGAAGCCGAAGACCCCAGCCTGAAGATGACGAGTGGGACCTCGTTGAAACGTCGCCAAGATACTCTCAATCTTACACGGGAAAAAGACCCGAATACGCCAAGACCTGCATACCTGTACCTGTGAAAATCTACGAAAACATATATATATATTTCACGGGTACAGGTATATATATATATATATGAATACTAATTTCTATGATTAATTATTATAATATCCCTAAGTGGTGTACCATGGAATTTCATTAGTCTTTTTTAATGAAGCCTTTAGTAAAAATTAAGAAGGCTTGGGTTGTAAAAACAGTTTCTTGCTTGAGAGTAGAATGAAGTGAAATTTTATTAGATACCTTCTACTTTGAAGGTTTTAAAAGTTTTAAATAAGTTTCATGTACTATAAGTATAATCCTCTGAAAATATATATTTCATTTCTATTCCGGAAAAGAATTGTATGGCTCATACAATGACTCTTTAATGAAATAAACTCCTTTCTTTTTATTTTAAAACTTGGTACAAAGCAATACTAAATCAGATGAATAATCGTAATGATTTTTAAACTATTGGTTTGCCTTTAGAATCTTGCTTTATATATTGCAGAATTCTTTTTTTATTCATTTTATTCATGCTTTTTTCCTAGGTTAATGAATCTCAAAATTCATTTTTGCGGTTAGTTATTCTTATTTTGGAGACAGATTATTTATTCAGCAGCAATCTCAGTAGGTATTATATAATCTTGATTCATAGATAGTGCAACATTTTTCTCAATAGTTTAATTATTATAGGCATTTCTTCTAATATTTTAACTCAAAGCCTACATAGGTAGTTCTCAACTTACAACTACAATTGAGCCTAAACCTTTCTTGCCACAGTTGTTAAGTGAATCTGGCTTTGACTTTGCTTGTCACAAGGTCACAAAAAGTGATTGCATGACCTTGGGACATTGCAACTGTCATAAATATAAGCCAGTTGCCAAGTATCTGAATTTTGATTATGTGACCATGGGGATGCTGCAAGAGTCATAAAAGTGAAAAATAATCATGTCACTTTTTTCAGTGCTGTTGTAGCTTCAAACAGTCACTAAACGAATTGTTATAAGTCAATGCCTAACCGTTGTTTTCTCTGCTGACTTTTATAAAGTCTGGCAAAATTAAGCCGAGATGTTATACACAGATAACTGTATAATTAAATTAAGTTTTTTCCCCCAGTGATATCAGTTCACAGTATGAGTCTTAGAAAAGTATCATCTCTCAAAATGAGACACACAGATTTTGTTTTGTGAGATACTAAATGCCAAATATGTAGCCTTGATTGGACTAATTACTGCTTTTTCATTTGCCTTTATTATATTGTCATACACTCTCTTCTTTTTCATTACCACTCATTATTTTGTGCACATCTAGAATCTAATCTAGAAATTCACCCCACTCTGTGGAACAGAGTTGGCAAGTATATAAGGAACTATGTTAAGGATTAATAATTCCCCTTGTTGTTGCCTCTTGGAACCATTAATCAAATTCACAATTGTTCCCATTTCAGTGCACACGCTCTGGCCTCAGTGAGCCCTGTTCTATAACCTGAATCTAACAATGGTCAAAATAGGAAATACCTGATTCTCACTGAACCTATAGACTGTGGTCTAGTAGAATATCTAATTTCACTACTCGGTTAAAATCTCAGTTTCACAGAACATTTGGGGTACGTCTGTGGCTGTTAAAAAGATGTCTGTTAACTCTAAATTTCTACTAAGTCTGAATTTATGTAATTAATTTCATTCATGTCACTTTCATCATTTTTGTTTTTCAATCTATGATGCAATTATGATGTATGATACAAATAAAAATTACAATATCAGTTATGTTTTAATGCCAGTTATCTGGACAGGTTTGGAAACAATTTTTATTGTACCTGAAGTCGCAGGAAGGACTTTGGGTGAATGTGATTTTAGTGGGGGAATTCTTATACTACTAACCTGAAAACAAAAGTTCTTGGCATCTGCCAATGAAATGACACAATGGAATGCCGCACGTTTTTTGGAATCTATTGATTCCATTTGGGCAATGTAATCAAATATGCTGTACACTTCTTAACATTAACCTGTGGGTTTTGAATATCTGAAAAAGATGCTAGTAGTTATGAAGTATTTAGCATTTGGAAAACAAATGTTATATAGATAGATTTTTTTTATTAATATCCTATTTTTGTACAAGAGTGGAGTTGATGTATGGTATGTCACAAAGGTGATTTTACAAAAAGCAACTTTCTTGTTTTTTTTCTTTGAATTTTTTTTACTTTTTATCCAAGAAGCTTCTTCAGTTCTTCAGCATCTTAGATGAGAAATTCAATATTTTCAAGGAAAAAACCCCAAGAAAATTCAATTGCCTTTTGGAAAAGCACCTTTGGGACAACCATGACCTGGATGGTTGAGAATCCCCATATAGACAGTGCTTTTTTGTTAAAAAAAAAAAAAGATGCTGGAACTCACACACGTCATACAACCCGCCTTGCCTACCTTACAAGATTCCATCCAAAAAAGGTGCCGGAACTCCGTTCTGGGCGTTTTATGACAAAAAAAGCCCTGCCCATAGACATTTGTTTTACAGTACATACTGCTCCTTCTCTCTATTTTTCCTAAAACAATAAATGAGCTAAATTGTCTTGAAAAATGGCTGGCCTGAATTGAGATTCAGTGGCATAGGGAATATGGTCCTTCCTATCTTAATCTAGCACCTTTATCAATACAGTTATAGCTTGCTAAATAAAAGCAAAGGAGTTAAAAACATGAATTATGACTTTTCATAAACTTCGCATATAGTATATAATTTTAATGCATTAAATATCAGCTAGAGTCTTTACATGATATTCTCTACAAAATGTTGGAGCGGGATAGAGTTTAAGGAAACATTTAAAAAGAAGAATTATTTTTAGCATGTGTTCTGGTATAACCAAATAGTGTAAATCTGTTTGTTAAATGTACTAATATTAATGTTTCCTATTAAAGAGAAGAATTTTTGTTTTGCTTTTATCCAGAGAACAAAGAACTATCACTTACTTTGAAGGGAGGTTATTGAGGAAAATCCATGTTTTTCTTTAAGGGATGGAAATCTAGTTTTGTTAGTGGTTCATGTACTTACATATTGTTCTATTCACTGTAATTTCAGTATGATTTTAAAAACTGGGGAAACGGCTACAGTTGTGTCAATTTCTTTTTCATAAAAGATTTACGCATTCTCCTTTATGTAAGTACTTTAATACATGCTTTTTTCTAAGTAAGTACCATTATATACACTATATTTAAATGGAAATGGCTCTAACATGCCTTTTTTAACATGACCTTTCCAAATATATGCTGATTGAAATGATTTTTTTTTTCTAGCTGAACATAATGGATAGCTGTGGAACCTCTGTATTGCAACCGATTCTGCCTTTGGAATCACTACATTTCAGTGTAAAAGATATGTGAGTTAGAACAGTGTTTCTCAGTCCTGGCAACTTTGAGATGTTAAGTCCATGCATCTTAAAATTGCCATGGTTGAGAACTGTTGGGTTAGAGTTTCCTATGGCTGCTTATAGGGAACAGCGAGTCACATTTACTGAATCACTTGGTGAAAAACAAGCTGACTCTTTATGAAATTGGATGGTTTTCTCTGATGGAAAAGAAAATAATTGAATTAATGGTGGGGGGTTGGAGTTGTAAAGTCAGCTGAATAAAGTAACAATTTTGCACTGAAATTTTATTAATAGCTATTACATTTTCAGCAAGAACAACAACAGAATAGATATAAAGCCTCCTTGCTGAATGGTGAGGAAAGGTTATTTATTATTAGTAGATCAACTAGATGCAGAATGTTATGGTTTAGATAATAGAATCTGTGATTCCTTGCTAATCCTGAGTACAACAGGAAACTCATAGTAAATTAATTAAGTTAATAAGAAATCATTATGTTGATAACAAAGCCTGTAAATATATTTCAAAAGTTTGATTATAAATTAATATTCATAAAGTGCCAAGAAAAAGTATTGTTAACCACTGAATCATGATAAGGAAAATTACACATCAGATGGAAACATGATAGTTGAGAGTTTTCTTGGAAGAATGCTTCTATTTTGCTGACTAAAATATTTTGAGTGCTTGGGATCATCTCCACAAGACAGCTCTGCCACATTCCTTCTTAAATATCAAGGCGTGACAGATGACCCTAGAACTGCTAACAGTTTATGTTCCTATTAGTATTTCACAGCACTGTGATATCTATTAGTACTTTTATGGAACTTAAGAGTATTTTATTAAGATTTTCAGGTGTGAAACTACAAAAAGTGGTTGCAACATATAAATAAGCCTTTAAGTTAATGTTTACGTTTGAGTATAATGATGGTTATTTGCCATCAAGTTATCCACTCTTAGCGACCCCATAGATAGATTTATTCCATGGTGATAGATTTTCTCCATGGTGATCTGTCCTTAACGTGATCCTTCATCTTTTCCAGTGGTGCACATTGCTACTCTAACAGAGTCTGTCCATTTTGCTGCTGGTCTTCCTTTCCTTCTCTTCCACCTTTTCCGGCATTAGAGCTTTATCGAGAGAACTAGTGTCTGAATCAGGATAATTTGAGCCTAACCATTGTGCCTTGAGTGAGAACTCTAGATTGATTTGTTTGACGATTTATTGGTTTATTTTCTTATCTGTGCACAATATTCTCAGAAGTCTTCTCCAGTATAAAAGTGCAAAAATGTGAATATTCTCCGTACCTTTTAACATTGATAGGTAATTTCTTGTCCTGATTTATGAAACTTCATATCCATACACCTGCTTGCAGGCTACTAAAAATGTCAGGTATTGATGATGACAAGCTACAGATTAATAAAAGATAAAATCTTTCCTATATCATCTGTTTTATACAAATGTTAATAACACAATTTTTCTTTGGTTTTATATGCTGCTTATAATATAGGATATACATATTCTTTTATTCTTTTAATATGTGTACATACTTTTTGTGATGGCTTAATATAATGACAAATACATATTTTAATGGTAGCATGTCTTTCTCCATATATTACAATACAACTATCTAATCAAAACATGCTGTGCAATCCCATAAAGTGACACATAAACGTTTTAGATTAAAATCTGATTTTATTTAAGAGAAGTGTAGCATAAGCATTGCATATGTTACACAATGTTCTCTGCTAGAATGGAGATTCTCCCAGTTATTAAATCAAGCAGGCACTTATATTGAGCAGCAATGAAATAGGAAGATCATGGAGATAGATGGATGGTCACTTTATGAAATTTTATACTGCATGGGAGAAGCCAATAGTAAACTAAGGAGTTATTTTATCAAAAACATTATAGGGGTAAACAATATAAAGTGATTGACAATATAGGTAACCCTCACTTAACAACAGTAATCTGGACTGTGATTTCTGTTGCTAAGTGATGTGGCTATGAAGTGTGTTGTCACATGAGAATTCACTTAGAAATGACAATTCTGGCAGTTCCCAGTTATTGCCATTAAGCAAAGATTACACATGCTTAAGTGAGCATCTCAAGGGACTGTGAATTTCTGCTGACTTCCCCATTGATGTTGTTTGTGGAAAGCCAGCAGGGAAGGTCAGAAGTCAGGATCCTTTGACCGTAGGATACTGCAATAGTTGGAAATCCAGGTTTATTGTCAAGTGATCATATGACTATGGGGCTCTACAAAGGCCAGAACTTTGACTGATTGTAAGTACTATTCATTCAGTGCCATTGCAAGTTCAAATGATTGCGGAATGAATATAGTATGGATGATGCATCCCTCAGGTAGGATAGCCCTCAACATGCTATTGAGCATCCTTTGGAATACTCATTGTGTTTATAATGTGGCTAGATTTTAATTAGTATGCCTTTAATTGCTTTTGGAATATGTAATTGTTCATTTTTCGATTCAGGGAAAGAAAACCACCTTGCTGCTGGTCAAATGAGACTTAACAAATTGTGCAAATCCTCGTGCAATATATCCTTAATTTCACATGATAACAAAATAATGCTTAGGATCATTCAACACAGCTTAATCACCAAATGGAAAAAAAGAGGTTCAAGCCAGTTTTAAAAAATGGCCAAGGAACATGAGACGTTATTGCTGATGCATGCTGAGTAATTGAGAAAGCCAAAGAATGCCAAAAATAAGTCCAAACGTGTTTCATAAATTATAGAAAAGCCTCCATATGCTTTGGAAAATGAGAATCCCAGAATTCTCATGGCCTTCATACAAAACCTTTGTCCTTTGCATAGGACAGGAAGTCACATTTTCGATGGAACATAGTGAAACAGGCAGGCTCCTGGTTGGCAGAAGGGATAATATAGTCTCCCTTATCTATTCAACTATATGCTGAATATATGAAGATGAGAATGGCATTAAAACTGGAAGAAGAAACATCAGTAACATGCATTATGTGTATTTCACCACTCTATAGCTGAAAATCTTCAATTTCTATTAATTAAAGTTAATTAAAATCTATATTGACTCTTGGCAACTGCCTGGACAAGTCCCTGCAATTGTCTTGTCAAGGTTTTTCAGAGGTGGTTGGCATTGCTGCCTACCTCCTAGGGCTGAGAAGGAATGACTGGCTCAAGATCGCCCAGTTGGCTCTGTGCCCAAAGCAAGACTAGAACTCACAAATTTCTAGCATGATTCCTTAACTCCTGTACCAAACTGTTTCTCTTATATTTCATGACATACCTATTATAGAAACCTTTGAGCCCTGTTTTGCTTGCTGCGAATTTTGTTGTTATGGTTTATGATTATTGCTATGCTGTGCTATCGTTCTGATTTTCATAGCTATAGAAATTGTAAGTTAAAATATTTGAATTAATAATCTATAAATAGTTACATTCTTTGGACATATGCTAATGGAATTCAGTGGAACACATTCAAAACTCTGCAAAGGATTTTAGTAGTAGTTTTGAATTATATGCCTGAAAATCTTTGTTTAATATGATTTGAATGGGTGCTATAAGAGTTCATCTAGTAGAGATGTGTCATTGCAGTGAGAACCTCTTGAAGCTTCACTCATAGAACATTATTCCAGATGACCTATGAAAAAGAGCTGCTTCTGGCAGATGAAAAGCACTATGTACGTATGGTACACTGCAATGGGCATTGTGGATTGTGTTCTTGAGGAAATAGGGCAGCATTGTACATAATTACTTTCAAGTTCATCATTTCTTCTGTTATATTTGCCTGAGATATCTTGTGATGTTTTCCATCTTTCACTTTAACATTCCTGAATTGTCAGGAATCCTGATGTAGGAAGCATCAGTGGGAGGCACCGTCATAAAGCTAGAGAAATAGTAAAGTGACTTCAATCACTGTAAACATTTTAATTCACGTGTTAGTACAGATAGTAATAAATTAAAATATCAGTAAGTCAAGATGTTAGACTAAAAAAAAAGATAGGCTTTACATTAAGATATAGCAGTCCTGCAAACTAGTTCTTAATTCAGTTTCTGACAAACTGATTTGCTTAAAAAGTAATAAAACACATAGTTCATTCAAAGATTTTGCATTGAATATGTAGAAAGTATTTGGAATATCCATCTGTGACATCAACATATAACTATGATCGTGGTTTATTTCAGTTGTTCTCAGTTCTCATATTCATTGTCTACAATAGTTTTAAATACCCTGTTTTAATATGAACCAATGGCATAAATGAAGGTTAGACAACTGCTTAATATTAGAAATGTAAGAAATGTAAGAAAATGCCACTATTGCAGTCTGAAGGATGCTAGTAATGATTTGTCCAGGATGATATAAGGTTTCCTGCCTTGGACAGGGTTTGAATTAAAAGACCTCCAAGGTCTCTTCAGCCCTATGATTCTATGAGTTACATGAGTAACTAAATAATTCCCAGTTATATTCTTGTCACATTCTTGTGACAAATAATTTTTGAGGCATGGAATAGACATGTGATGTGTTACCTGCATTGTGTGGTGATTAATAAAATGTTTTTGCCCTGAACATTTATTTGCTGTAAATAAATATATTTACTTGTTTGGCTAAAAGGCATAAGAGGAAAATTATAATATAAATGCAATATAAAACCTGTGAAGAGTATTTGTATAGCCACATACATTCTGATTTCCAAAAGTTGTTGTTTTACTTGAGATGCTGAGCATATAGCTGAATTTAGGGTAAATAAACAATAACAAACTGAAGAGAAATGCAATGTTATGCATCAAAGACTAGAATTTTGCTCAAGATTTTTTTAAGGCTAGCAAAGGATTGAGGGAAGGACCAGGAAAAGACTATTTTTAGGACTTGGGTATATCACAGTAAAAGTGGTAATATTAGCTAGGGATGAATTTGGAACACAATGGCAGAAAATCCCCTATATAAACAAATTACCATTAAATGGTTAGGTTGCTGAATGGTTGGAGGTGATGGTATGTGAGGGTCCTAATTAAGAGCAAGATGTATATAAACTTGACGAGCCTGGGATATATTTTGCTTTGTCCAACACACTGCTTTTATATTATTCCCATGCATTTTTGCTAAAGAAAAAGCGCTTTTCCTGTTAACTTGATGATCTGTACTGCTAAATGCCAGATCGACTCTATGAAACCAAGAGGGCCATTGTTCTTTAAGCCTTACCTTAATGCTGATTTGTTTCTTCTTTTTCAGTTTAGTAAAGTTGGGTGGACTGGTCTTGATTGCTGACTGCTTTATTTTTAGCTGTTGCTGCTAATAGAGCAGTGGTGCTGAACCTATGGCACGGGTGCCAGAGGTGGCACTCAGAGCCCCCTCTGTAGGCACGCGCACCGTCACCCCAGTCCTAGGCCTTCAGCTGGGTATTATAAAACCTTTTCGCTTTAGGCCTCCGCTGCCGTGTGCAAAAAAAAAAAAGATTCAATCATTCAATTTCAACTTCTCGCAGGAAAAAAAAAGATCTTGCAAAGTTGAAATTGATTGATTGAACTTTTTAGTCCCACCCAGTCTGCCGTTACCACCGCAGCCACACCCAGCCAATGGGCCACACCCACCTGGCACTCGATGATGCATAAGTGGGTTTTGGGTTGCAGTTTGGGCACTCAGTCTCTAAAAGGTTCGCCATCACTGTAATAGAGTGTCCTTTTTCAGGAATCCTAGCCTTTATGCTCTTTGAAAGTTATGGATTTTGTCTATAAGATACAGAAAATATATCTGTTTGTATGAACAATTTTGGAATTAATTTCACTTTGGAGCACTAATTGAAAGCATCAGGAATGTAGTTGGTTGCATCAAAAAATTACTGTTATTTGTAACTTTCCACCCTGTATCTGTCATCACATTTTTGTAGACCAAGAAAATGATAATAGAAGGCATATTTTTCCTTATGAAGGAACAGAAGCAGTACTTAATTTGTGCTATTATTTATTTTTGGCATAAAGTGTGTGACATACTGTATGACGGTATTATAATATTTGACATGTATATCTTGAATATAAAGAACATAAAACCCCAAGTGTTTAGCACAGCTTCTGTTCTATCCCTTTCGCAAATTGCATTGCAATCGACACATCCTAAAAGGGACTGAGCTTGTGGTGTAATACTATGTTTGTCATTCTTTGGAATAGCCTGAGAATGCAGCTATGTTAAAAGAAATGCTGGATGTGCAAGATTTTTTTAAAAAACAAAATAAATAAAGTGACAGCTTTTGTTTTCCTTGCAACATTCAGTAATTTTTCTCATACTCTCTCCATCCTGCACTGATGGGCTGTCAAGCACATCTGAATGAATTCACCCTCTGCCTCTGTTGCTGGCTTCAGAGAATAGGGGGAAATAGGCAGGTGAGGCTTCTGAAGTGTTTTGATTTGCGCTCAAAAATCCTTATGTCTTGTTTTTCAATTGAAATTTGAACATCTGAAGCAAAACAAAATGGGCCTTACAAATGTTTTTTTTCTATAAAAGTTTGGAGACTGATGATGAAAACAAATTTGTTTGTTTGTCAAACTTAGGCTTCTAGTCCATTTCAGCCATATTTCCAATATACAGTAAAAAGACTAGGGAATAAAACAATGAAACGTAACAATTCTGTCACCGCATATTATGCCAAGGAGTAACTAGTGAAAAATCTATATAACCATTATGCCCAGTGAACTTTTTATGGTCTCCGTTGGTCTTCATCCCTTTTTGAAGTGTGAATCTTACAGTGGTATCAAAGTGTTACCATAATGTCTTGTGGTACTTTATAATATAGCAATCTATGAAGATTCTACAAAGCAATCTACACTTTCTTTTTAAACAGCAGTACAGGTAATCCTTGATGTAAGACCCCAGTTGACCCCCAAAATTTCTGTTGCCAAGTGAGACATTTGTTAAGTGAAGTTTTGTCCCATTTTATGACCTTTCTTGCCACATTTGTTAAATGAATTACTGCAGTTGTTAAGTTAATAACATGGTTGTTAATTGACTCTGACTTCTCCCTTCAATTTGCTTGTCAGAAGATCGGAAAAGGTGATCACATGATCTCAGGAAACTGCAACCATCATAAATATGAGTCAATTGCAAAGAGTCGGAATTTTGTTCACGTGACTATGGGGATGCTACAACAATCTGTGTGAAAAATGGTCATGTGAAAAATGGTTTTTAGTGCCTTTGTAATTTTGAACGGTCCCTAAATGAACTGTTGTAAGTCAAGGACTGCCTGTATCATTTCTATAACTATTTCTATCTTGTAAAACTATGTTCAAAACAGTTTATATTTCTGCAGACATAATTACATTATACTAGTTGTGGCAAACAGGTCTGCAAGCCATTTTTTAATGTTTCTTCTGTATTACTAATATTAGCTGACCATCATATTTACTACTGCAATCTATTACTACAATAATTTACACTTTACTTTGAATTTTCTTCTGTCCTATTAAACACCTATGTTAAAATGTCTATCTTTTAATAGTTATTTAGGCTAATAATGAGTTTCTTACACAAAGTTATAACAGATGTAGTTAGTATTATTTGCTAGTTTAACTCGTTTTATTTTAGATGGCATTTTGTAATGTTTCTATTTTAATTGCAAATTTTTGTAATCCTATTGTTTATTCTAAAATATGCAAATATACTGTCCCTCTCCAGACCTTCTGTAAATGGTATACCTGTATTTACCCAAACTGCCCACTAAATTCACTGTTGTAAATATGTAAAGAGAACTGCAAACCAAGTCCATCGAGCTTTGTTGTAATCTGTTAGTGGTTCTCAGAGACTCAAAAAGGAAACCTTCCTATCACTATAACTAGATGCTTTCCCCAGTTTGTTAAATGTTCAATTATTTCCATTCTTGATTAAGATAACAACAACAACAACAACAACAACAACAACAGATTTAATTTATATTCTGCCTGACTCCTGGCTAGTATGGACAGGTAAAGATTATAGGAATTCAGCATGGGACCTTATGCTTACAGCAGGCATGTCAAAGTATCAGGCCAGTTTTGCCATTGCCAGCAGTGGGGTGGAGGCGGCTTCCACGTGACGCGTCCGACCTGCAGGCCGGCAGTTGGACACCCCTGGCTTACAGTATAAACATACATTATGATCTCCATCTAGAAGAAAATGTATATACTGTATATTGAAGTGTCTAAAATGACTTTGTGTGGAGAAGCTTTTTTAAAAAAATCGTCTAATTAATTTTCCCAGCATCTGGTATTCCAGAATATACTCAACCTAAGAATAATATATGTACAAATTGTTTAGATTTATTTCATCCCTTTACTGGATGCTTTTGTATTTAATGCCATGGTATTAATTTTATTAGATGATTCTAGTCCTAATATTAGGGGGCAAAAATCTCTGACCACAATCTTCTTAAAATGTTTACTTTTGTGGGATACAGTGTTTAATTTTGTTTGTTTAATTCTTTTCTTAGTTACCTTTATTCTAAGGAAAAAAAATCCCCAAACTTTGCTTTCCTTCCTCATTCAGTATAGGAGTTATTTCAGCTCCTTGACCTTGATGCTTTTTTTTGTACCTTCACCAACCATTTTTTCTGCTGTGATTGTTTAAATTTTGTATTTGTAATTTGTATTAATGGGGAAGTCACATCAGGTGAGGTCACAAGACCATCACAAGACTTATTGACCACCTGAAGCCCGTATAAACAGAGGAACACTGACACTGACATCCTTTAAACTCCGCTGAAGATGTTATCTAGGCTGGTAACAAAACATTTGGAAACCAACCCACAAGCTTGGAGAAGGACCCCTCCACCCTCATCAAGAATCTCTCTCTCTCTCTCTCTCTCTCTCTCTCTCTCTCTCTCTCTCTCTCTCTCTCTCTCTCTCTCTCTCTCTCTCTCTCTCTCTCTCTCTCTCTCTCTGTGTGTGTGTGTGTATAAAAATTGGAACGAAGACTGCTGATCATAAACATCCCCCAGATTACGGGAATATGTCACATGTGTTTATGTCCCCAATTTCTTTATTGAGTTTACACTTTTTAAAGGAGAGGAAAATATTCTCATTGTCTTAACATTATCTTATCCATTGTTGTTGTTATTGTGATTTTTCAGCTATCCCCATTTCACACAATAAAAGACTACACTTGGGGCTAAATNACTGACCTAGGGTGAATTTTAAATAGGGAATAATTTTTTAAAGATTTTAATAATGACACAGCCATAAATATATTTGGTTTTTAATTGGTTTTATAGGGGAAATGTTTTTTGTGTTGTTTTTTAACATGCTGTGAGCCGCCCTGAGTCCCGTGGGGAGAAGGGCGGCATAGAAGTTGGAAAAATAAATAAATAAATAAATAAATAAATAATGTCTTGTGGTACTTTATAATATAGCAATCTATGAAGATTCTACGAAGCAATCTACACTTTCTTTTTAAACAGCAGTACAGGTAATCCTTGATGTAAGACCCCAGTTGACCCCCAAAATTTCTGTTGCCAAGCGAGACATTTGTTAAGTGAAGTTTTGTCCCATTTTATGACCTTTCTTGCCACATTTGTTAAATGAATTACTGCAGTTGTTAAGTTAATAACATGGTTGTTAATTGACTCTGACTTCTCCCTTCAATTTGCTTGTCAGAAGATTGGAAAAGGTGATCACATGATCTCAGGAAACTGCAACCATCATAAATATGAGTCAATTGCAAAGAGTCGGAATTTTGTTCACGTGACTATGGGGATGCTACAACAATCTGTGTGAAAAATGGTCATGTGAAAAATGGTTTTTAGTGCCTTTGTAATTTTGAACGGTCCCTAAATGAACTGTTGTAAGTCAAGGACTGCCTGTATCATTTCTATAACTATTTCTATCTTGTAAAATTATGTTCAAAACAGTTTATATTTCTGCAGACATAATTACATTATACTGGTTGTGGCAAACAGGTCTGCAAGCCATTTTTTAATGTTTCTTCTGTATTACTAATATTAGCTGACCATCATATTTACTACTGCAATCTATTACTACAATAATTTACACTTTACTTTGAATTTTCTTCTGTCCTATTAAACACCTATGTTAAAATGTCTATCTTTTAATAGTTATTTAGGCTAATAATGAGTTTCTTACACAAAGTTATAACAGATGTAGTTAGTATTATTTGCTAGTTTAACTCGTTTTATTTTAGATGGCATTTTGTAGTGTTTCTATTTTAGTTGCAAATTTTTGTAATCCTATTGTTTATTCTAAAATATGCAAATATACTGTCCCTCTCCAGACCTTCTGTAAATGGTATACCTGTATTTACCCAAACTGCCCACTAAATTCACTGTTGTAAATATGTAAAGAGAACTGCAAACCAAGTCCATCGAGCTTTGTTGTAATCTGTTAGTGGTTCTCAGAGACTCAAAAAGGAAACCTTCCTATCACTATAACTAGATGCTTTCCCCAGTTTGTTAAATGTTCAATTATTTCCATTCTTGATTAAGATAACAACAACAACAACAGATTTAATTTATATTCTGCCTGACTCCTGGCTAGTATGGACAGGTAAAGATTATAGGAATTCAGCATGGGACCTTATGCTTACAGCAGGCATGTCAAAGTATCAGGCCAGTTTTGCCATTGCCAGCAATGGGGTGGAGGCGGCTTCCACGTGACGCGTCCGACCCGCGGGCCGGCAGTTTGACACCCCTGGCTTACAGTATAAACATACATTATGATCTCCATCTAGAAGAAAATGTATATACTGTATATTGAAGTGTCTAAAATGACTTTGTGTGGAGAAGCTTTTTTTAAAAAATCGTCTAATTATTTTTCCCAGCATCTGGTATTCCAGAATATACTCAACCTAAGAATAACATATGTACAAATTGTTTAAATTTATTTCATCCCTTTACTGGATGCTTTTGTGTTTAATGCCATGGTATTAATTTTATTAGATGATTCTAGTCCTAATATTAGGGGGCAAAAATCTCTGACCACAATCTTCTTAAAATGTTTACTTTTGTAGGATACAATGTTTAATTTTGTTTGTTTAATTCTTTTCTTAGTTACCTTTATTCTAAGGAAAAAAATTCCCAAACTTTGCTTTCCTTCCTCACTCAGTATAGGAATTATTTCAGCTCCTTGACCTTGATGCTTTTTTTTTGTACCTTCACCAACCATTTTTTCTGCTGTGATTGTTTAAATTTTGTATTTGTAATTTGTATTAATGGGGAGGTCACATCAGGTGAGGTCACAAGACCATCACAAGTCTTATTGACTACCTGAAGCCCTTATAAACAGAGGAACACTGACACTGACATCCTTTAAACTCCGCTGTAGATGTTATCTAGGCTGGTAACAAAACATTCGGAAACCAACCCACAAGCTTGGAGAAGGACCCCTCCACCCTCATCAAGAATATCTCTCTCTCTCTCTCTCTCTCTCTCTCTCTCTCTCTCTCTCTCTCTCTCTCTCTCTCTCTCTCTCTCCCTCTCTCCCTCTCCCTCTCCCTCTCCCTCTCCCTCTCTCTCTCTCTCTGTGTGTGTATAAAAATTGGAACAAAGACTGTGCTGATCATAAACATCCCCCAGATTACGGGAATATGTCACATGTGTTTATGTCCCCAATTTCTTTATTGAGTTTACACTTTTTAAAGGAGAGGAAAATATTCTCATTGTCTTAACATTATCTTATCCATTGTTGTTGTTATTGTGATTTTTCAGCTATCCCCATTTCACACAATAAAAGACTACACTTGGGGCTAAAT
>NW_015387343.1:28475-34810 GCF_001527695.2 Protobothrops mucrosquamatus | reverse complement strand
ATTTCACTGATCTCAGTTTGTTCTCATTCAAGATCACTGATATTAAATCATAAAAGCATTTACAGCATGGGATCATAATATTTTAAGATACACCTCTTCCTATATGTTTCTACCCAATTCTTAAATAATTTATCAGAAGATCTATTTTGGGTAACCTTCTGTACTCAGCTATTGTGATCCTGGGAGAAGGTTTTCTTGGTGTCCCTTACTTCCCCAAACCTGGAATGCCTTTTTAGTGGAAGGTGCTTAGAGACTTTTAAATACATTAATATATAATGTGACAATGTACTATAAGGAAGCCATTGAATTCATTTTGCTACTATCATACTATTCTTTTCAAGTAGTAAAGAAACAAGCAATATGCAAAAGAAATTACAAGTAGGAATAGAGAAAAGTAAAATGAAGTCTCACTATTTCTATTTATCACTGACATGATTCACTGAATTTCTCCATATCTTTCTGGCTTTGCAAATGATCCTTATACTGTATATACCAGGGGTAGGCAACCTTGGCTCTTTTATGACTTGTGGACTTCAATACCCAGAATTCCTGAACCAGCTATGCTGACTCAGGAATTCTGGGAGTTGAAGTCCACGAGTCATAAAAGAGCCAGGGTTGCCTACCCCTGGTTATATACCATGTCCATATACCATTTCATACTTTGTCTTTTGTTCTTTAAACTTCTCATAGCAGTATTTTTCAGAGTCTTATCCGGTACACAACAACATTATTGGTCTTGTTTCCTCTGAATAGATTTCTGAATAGATTCCTTTGTTCATAGATTTATTTTATGATTTGATACTCTCATATTGTCCTTCTTTTGTACTGGACACTTTCTGATGTAGTTAATCCCCATCCAGCCATCTTCCATTCATTTTTAACCCTATCTCTTATTTTGCCAATACACTTCTTCAACAAACTATTCCCAGAGCACTTGACTTACTTTTATGTTTCTTGCTCTTCCTTGCAAATAGTTCACTCTACTTTTTGCTGTCAAATAGGACTATCTTACTATTTAGTGTATTACTTTTCAGATTCATGCTCCTTTTTGCACCCTACAATGGAATATTCACTGCAAATCACTCAAATGTTCAGTCAACATGGCATACAAACTCACATTACCAACCAACACTTATCTAACATCACTCTTTATACATTTATCCATAAATACATTAAACAGCCAGGGGGACATTACATTGTTTTATTTTACTCTCTGCTCAATGTTGAACTGTTCACTAAGCATTCAATTCATTCTCATGCTTGTCTTTTATCATAAACCAATTCTCCAGCAGTCAGAAATCAACTTTGAACCCCCATACTGATACAAAACTGCCTCTGAGTCACATGTATTATCATACACTTCGAAAATTACATACTTTGTGAATATTATAAAAAAATCTGAACCAATTAATACCAGAAAGACAAAGAGCTAAGATTATTTCATATGCATCACTTGTATACTGAACATTGTAACCCAACTCTGTGATAGAACAGAGTTGGTTAAAAAAAAAAAAAGCATAATCAGAAGTAAACCTTCCACTTATGCATGTGTCACCAAAGGAAATAGGTCTGGCAAAGCAATATACAGTAAATACTGTTAATGATCATGAAGGGCATACAAATGGGCATACTCCCAACAGCCAGTAATTCACAGACTACCACCAAATCCTTTACCAAATGAGATTGATGAGCCAATAAAGATAAGTTGTGCAGCAATTTATAAGAGTACTGCAGAAGTGAAGTGCACAGAATAAAGAAACCAGAATTAGAATTGAACTCGTGACCCTTCAGGGAAACCTAGGATGCAACATCTTATTTATTTATTTATTAAATTTATATGCCAGCTATCTCACTGATAAGGCAACTCTGGCATGCAGGTTTATACCAAATATCCTTGGGGTTAAAAACAGTTCTGTTTATGAAGATTCTCAAGGAGAACAAGTGAAATGGCCAGAGGATGATCCAAATACTTCAAAAGAAGAAATGATCACAGGCCAGCACTTCAATACGACCACTTTGCAAGAGAAGTAGCTATCTGAAAACCAAATCCAAACTTAAGTTAATCAACACATTTGACAAAAGTCTAACATGAAGACAACTAAAGTTAAATGTGTATTCTACACTTTCTTTAAATCAACAATTGTAATTTTATGTGATTTTAGTGACCTTCCATAAGGTCCAGAACAAAATCTAGTTTGTACAGTTCCTGGCCAGATTGAAGTCACACTGTACCTCCCAAGTTTGCTCATTGTAATATAATTTTTTTAACATTTGATTTTGATGTTTCAGTTAACAACTAACTAAATGTGATTATTTAAAAATAACATAGAAAGATTGTAAAATGGTTGTGAAGTCAAGCTTATATTTGGAGATTTCAGTTTATTTTCTGTATAGTTTTCTTGGCAATAAGGTAGAAAAAAATGTTTGGCATTGCCTTCTTCTATGATGTTTTTCTGACTTTCCACTCTAGCACATAGCCCTAGCAATCTCTGGTGATATCCCATCAAAATACATGGGCAGACTTACCATAGCCTTTTAGCCTAGAGAGGGTTGAATAGGTTCTGTAATTTGTTCTGACCTAAAACACATCATAAAATGATGTTTTACATATTTTCTTTCTTTGCCTGTAGATAGATTAAATATTCCTGTTCCAAAAGACTAGCTATATTTGGTTTTTCTTCAATAAACTGAGGTTGGATTCTTTGTCTACTTCAATTGGTTATGACTTAAATATAACAAGATGTCAAGCTTGAGTTACATAAGTAGATAATAGTAATGGTATTTATGGTGATGTAAGTCTCTGTTGTTTTTACATATATTACCATTTGTATATATGAATTATGTACATGTATAAATTAAGTATATTGTTCCTGTGTCAGTAAGACACATTGGTTCTGTGATATAGAGATGGAGCATATAACTTCTGTGTGTGTATGGGTGTGTGTGTGTGTGTGTGTAGAATGGATATTCTAAATTAATCTGGCCTTTGAAGAAAGAAAAGAAAGTAGTGAATATTTAAACAGGAGATGCAAAATTTCCGGAAGAAATTAGTGTTCATTTTCTTTGATCTAGCACTGATCTTAATGCAAGGTTCACTTAATCGTAAGAAGTATGTTAATCACTAAACACACTGGAGTATTATTATAGGCTTCAAAGCTCTACTTACATCCTATTTTTATTTCTTATAACAGATGTGAATAGGCAAAAAAATGTTAATAGCAATGCTCAGTATATATAACTTGTACAGTGTTGGAAAGATATTGAATGGATACACGGGACATTCTTTATTTTCCCCTTATCCAATTTTACTTTACAACAAAAACATCATCAGCCTTTAGAATTTATTGTCAAATATGTAAACTAGTCATAAAGGAGTATCTTCATTAAGGCATGGCCAAGATTCCTTAAACTGGGATAAGCTTACTTTTGAGCTTATGGCACTATTACTAATAACTGGAGGTAATGATAGTGTCGTTTCCAGATAAATATTTTCAGTCAAGGCAAGTTCTCAATATGTTAGTCATGCTTAGAACATAGAACTTGATAATATCATATAGTAAAAATATTGATATCAAAGAACAGGAATCTTCTTATTTGCATTTTTATATTCATATTTAAGTTAATCTCCATTACCTGCAAAAACTGCCATTCATTATTATAAGACATCAATACTATCTGATTTTGTATAAATGATATAAGAGATAATATCATCTGATAGCCACAGTTCAAAATAAAAAACTCTACTAAGGAGAAGATGGGTTGAATTGGATTAGATACCTCCCCTCAATGAAATTTCATTGAGATCTCTTAAATAAGACAAGTGGAAGAACATTATTAAAAATTCTGTAAAGTTCTAAACTACTTAAACATCTAAAGGCTTTTGAAAACTTTATACCCAAGCTTAGTTAATTCTGTCATGCACCAAGGTGCTAAAAGATTGAGCAATGATGAATGTTAATCCACTTTTATAAAATCAAAGGGTTCATTTTTTTATTGTAAAGAAATTATTTGAATAAAACTTGACCCTTTCTTGAATAGTTTTTAGGTCAAATTGAACCCTGCGTTAAAATTCTCTAATATCTTCCTTGTATTAGCATTTCAAAACTCAATTTAAATACCCATAGAGCTCTTTTTAATAAACTTTATAAAATTCAAGTAATTTCCTTCAACTTTCTTGATTGAAGAAAGGCAGTAGGCAAAGATATATAAAAAGATGCACAGCTATGAGCAAAACCTGAAATCAATTATATATAAAAATAACATAACACATGGAACGAAATTAATCAAAAGAAAAAAAAATTGTACTATATGATTCTCTAGTCTTCTACCTGCAGGCAAGGAACATAAAATGAAAAAAAAAAAACCCTGCACAACATTCTTCTCTCAGATAAGGAAAAAATTAATAAAAATGTTTCCTTCCTACAGATCCCCTGATGCAACTAAATGTTAAAAGTGAGCAGCTGCAGGAAAAAAAACTTGATCATTTAAAATACTTTCCATTTTCCTTGGCCAAAGAAAAATAGCTTTTGTCTTCTGGATTAACTCAATTACATCAGGTGTGTGTGAATCTGTAGTTTCAAAAACAGTGCCATACCCTTCTTATCCTTGTCAAATTGCTGTAAAGTGACTTGAAATTATTTGCTTTTGTACAAGACACAGAGTTTGAGAAGAGAGGGAAGATGGATGAATGGGTGGAGATAGATAGATAGATAGATAGATAGATAGATAGATAGATAGATAGATAGATAGATAGATAGATGATAGATTGATTTGACTTGCTTTTAACATGAAACCATTCTAAAACTTCTATTCAAATCTTCATTAAAAGGTCTGAATTATACTTAAGCAGTAGTAGAATGAGACTTTTTATGTATTTATTTAATTGAACTTGTATGTTGCCTCAATTAGGATTAAAGGAAAACTTGAAAAACAAAAGATAAAACTCACAAATGATGATGATGTTGATGTGAAAAAGAAGAACAACACATCAGAGAGGAACACAACAAAGACTCCAATATGTAGGTAAAAAAAGAGGTCTAATATTAAGGAACAGATCATAACTACTGTATGTATCCCAGATTCTGTTGGAAGAGCCAGGTTGAAAAGCATGACAGTTTAAAATCCACATAACTAGGGGAATGATGTTCTGTAGGGCAGGTGCAACCATTTAGAATTTTTATGATATATCATTGATTAAAAAAGAGAAGTTAAATCTGAGGATAATCCTAGTTGAAAACTAAAGTAGGTCTATATTATCAATATCTATACACAGTAGCTCTATAGCATAAATTGTCTAGATCCAATAACTTAAAATTAGAATGTTTGAGCTATTAGTCTTTTACTGACCCATAGTTTCATTCAGATAGCTTCCAGCTTTTATTGTTTAATATTTAAAATAGATCAAGTTTGCATTTTTGTAGGACAGTTAAGGTAATATAATAGTATATGGGTAGATTTGAAAATTCAATTTATCAGAACTCAATTTAGAGACGAAGATGGATTAATTTTTTTAATTTAAATTATTATTTTTAATTCATCTGTTGAAATTTCAAATACTGTTCTGACGGTATATATTTTTAGGGATACTGTTAATTAAAAACTGTCAAGAATTCCCCTAAGAGACGGGTGGGCCAACTGAAATTATCAAGAATATTCAAATTGTTATATTGAAAGTATACTTTTCTCTTAAGTTCATAATTTAATAATTTATTTTTTAAATATGGTATTATAATTTTTATGTAGATTCATTTTCTATTTACTGTATTGTAGCTCCTGTAACTGATACTGCTTTAAATTTTGGTAAGCTTCTTACAAAGTTCTGTCATGTGATGTAAGAGAATGGTGGCATACCCAGTTCATCTAGATAAATGTTAAAAAGAGGGGGCTAAATTCTCTTAGATTAAAAATATATACAGATTTCCTTCAATTTATGTTAGAGTTATGTTCCCGCAAAACTTCACATAACATAAATTTACATAACATGAGATAGTGAATTGGTGGGAAAAAATGGGATTGTGGGGTATAGTGGCAAATTTTGTAACCCAAATTGATATACAGATATGCTCATAAAACTCATTTTAGAGCTTTATTAAACAATACTTTGTTCATATATGTTTATTCCTTGACTTGTGTCCTATGGATGGGAAGGAACAGACTCAGACTCAACCCTTCCAAGACCGAGTGGCTGTGGCTGCTGGCGCCCCGGCATAGTCAGTTGGTTCCATCGCTGTCTATAGGGGGCGAATCTTTGGCCCCCTCAGAGAGGGCGCGCAATCTGGGAGTCCTCCTGGATCCACGGCTGACACTGGAAGATCATTTGTCGGCCGTGACCAGGG
>NW_015387343.1:22638-28353 GCF_001527695.2 Protobothrops mucrosquamatus | reverse complement strand
GCCTGACCTAGGGTGAGTTTTAAATAGGGACAATTTTTAACGATTTTAAAGAGCCACAGCTACCAATATTTGGGTTTTAATTGGTTTTTAGTAGGGGAAATTTTTTGTATGATGTTTTAATATGCTGTGAGCCGCCCTGAGTCCCATGGGGAGAAGGGCGGCATATAAATCCTATAAAATAAATAAATAAATAAATAAAAATAAATAAAAGTTTTTTCTCCATTTTTTCTATGGCTGGAAAAATAATAATCCACTAAAGGAGTTTTGGACTCTATTGACCTACTTGAAGGTCACGAGAATCTGGCTGTTCAAATTTCCTGTTGGTGTAAAGTTGTTTTGAATTCAGATTCTTTAATTCATTTTATCTCTTGAAGGATATGTATTAAAATGATTCAGAAAAGGTGTTTTTGAATGCATTGGAATGTTAATGCAAGTCTCTGTAAAGAAGCCAGATTTTTTCTGTGTGAGCTTTTAAAACAACTTATTTTTTTTTTAAAAAAAGGTTCCTAAATTAGCTTTATCTGTTTTCTGGGCTTTCTTGGAAGTCTGAGAAGAGAAACTGTAATCTGGATATGTAGACAATATTCCATTTCATCATAAACCAGCCTTATCAAGTGGAAATTGTGGACATAAGTGCTCATGGAAGTTTTATTTGTTGGTCATTCTATGTTACTTTGAAATTATGGAAAGTAATACTTCTAATGTTGTGTTTGACTCCAGGTCCCTTCTTTTGGTTGTAGGAAAAAGAGTTAAGATCCATTTATAATGTGTCCTTTAAAATAGTGTTATTGTTGGCTCTTGTAACATCTATAGTTTTATATTTTCTTATTTTCTTATTTTGATCTGCTATATACTTTCTTGATATTCTTGTAGAGATAAAATAAAAATAATGTTTTTTAATAAGCAATATAAATACATGAGCTGTTGTGAACAATAAGACATTCAACAAAGCTTTGTAACTGTGATTCAGTGTTTTTAAAAACTGGTTATCTGCCTATCTGTTTATTTTTAATTTGGATACCTTAGCAGCCTGATTAAAAACTTAGAATATACTAGTCTAGCATAGCTCAAATGTAACAAACAGTTATAATAAACAGTTAACTAGGTTGTGCTAGTTCTTTAATGTATTTACTGAGTGGGCATTATTTGAGATGTAATATGAGTCATAGCTTTACTGCTTGAAGTTAGATAACACAAATCTAAGTTTATATTTTTAATAAAATGGTTTTTATTATTTATTGGTAAATAATAATTTTATCAATACTTTAATATATAATTATATAATATTATTTAGACCAGTGTTTCTCAACCTTGACAATTTTAAAGCATGTGGAATTCTGGGAGTTGAAGTCCACATGCCTTAAAATTGTCAAGGTTGAGAAACACTGATTTAGACTATAATACTATTTAATGAAAGTACTTTTAATGAAATTTTAGTAAACATAATTTTAATGATATTAACATACTAATTTCAAAATATAGTTTAACATAACTTTTATAAATATTCTGTTTTGCCTCTGAACTTAGATGAATGACATCCAGATAATTTTAAAAATGTAGATTGTAACTTTGGTTAGATTTAACAGCAGCTATGGCAGACTTCCATATTGTTGCTGAGGAAATTACATGGACATGTAGGGACTGAGTTGACATAAATGAAATTATCCTTTTTTACATGTTGTCTTCATTCACTTTAAAATACTGGAATTTATATTAATCAGGAAGGGGGCAAACAGGATCAAATTACAAAAAATATTTGGACTATAATCTCCATAATCTCTCCAATTTATGTTCCTAATAATGACTATATCCAGAGTTAAGTAGATAAATAATTTCTTGAACAACAGAACTTGTCTTCTAACTTTAATATTTTGTTTATTTAAATGACTAGTATAAAACATCATAATTCTTTGCAACATTATTTTTATCACCTCATCAAAACTGTCCAACCCTGACAATAGACTTAGCTGTCAAGTTCGTTTGTTTTAATGTATTTAGAGTTGTTGGATATGAGATAGGTGGCAAATAAATTTTCTCAATAAATAAATAAATAGTATTCCTTCTTGTTGCATGTGGACGAATAAATTTAGATCATCTGTCAAACCGATTTAATAATAATAATAATAAAGTTGGAAGGGACCTTGGAGGTCATCTAGTCCAACCCCCTGCTCAGGCAGGAAACCCTATACCATTTCGGACAAATGGCTGTCCAGTGTCTTCTTAAAAACTTTCAGTGTTGGAGCATTCACTGCTTTTGGAGGCAGGTTGTTCCACTGGTTAATTGTTCTAACTGTCAGGAAGTTTCTCCTTAGTTCTAAGTTGCTTCTCTCCTTGCTTAGTTTCCATCCGTTGCTTCTTGTCCTGCCTTCAGGTGCTTTGGAAAATAGCTTAACTCCCTCTTCTTTGTGGCTGCCCCTGAGATATTGGAACACTGCTATCATGTCCCCCCCTCGTCCTTCTCTTCGTTAAACTAGACATACCCAATTCCAGCAACCGTTCCTTATATGTTTTAGCCTCCAGTCCCATCTTTGTTGCTCTTCTCTGTACTCTTTCTAGAGTCTCAACATCTTTCTTACATCGTGGTGACCAAAACTGGATGCAGTATTCCAAGTGTGGCCTTACCAAGGCATTGGTATTAATACTTCACGTGATCTTGATTCTATCCCTCTGTTAATGCAGCCCAGCACTGTGTTGGCTTTTTTGGCAGCTGCAGCACACTGCTGGCTCATATTTAAGTGATTGTCCACTAGGACTCCGAGATCCTCTCACAGTTACTACTATTGAGCAAGGTACCCCCTATACTATACCTGTGCATTTGGTTTTTCTTGCCTAAATGTAGAACCTTACTTTTTTCACCATTGAATTTCATTTTGTTAGATAGCGCCCAGTATTCAAGTCTGTCCAGATCCTCCTGTATCTTAAGCCTGTCTTCTGGAGTGTTGGCTATTCCTGCCAGCTTGGTGTTGTCTGCAAATTTGATGAGTTCCCCATCTATCCCCTCGTCCAAATCGTTGATGAAGATGTTGAAGAGCAGAACAGAGCCCTGGGGCACCCCACTACACACTTCCCTCCATGTAAATGCAGTTCATTGAGGGCCACATGCTGAGTATGGCCGGTCAGCCAGCTATGAATCCATCTGGTGGTGATGCTGTCTAAACCACATTTTTCTATCTTATCGAGTAGTAGGTTGTGATCTACTTTATCAAATGCCTTACTGATTTATATTGTATCATTAATGGGATCCAGCTGATTTTCAGTCATTCCTGATCATTTCCTTTTAGGACTTTCTGAGATTGGAGATCCTTAAACTCAGAATAAGTAGAAAGGGAAAATGCATTTCTGGGAACAGATATAATGTATAAGATCTACTTATAGGACACTACTTGTAGTGTTCCTTGGGCCCAAGTACAGGTAATTGCATTCAGAGTAATGTTGTTACTCTGGTCTGCTTTGGTGCCACAACATACATAAAACTGCCATGAAATTTCTAGTAATATAAGAATTCTTTCTCTGTCTCCAGTGACTTCCAACAAATGTGCCATTAGTAACACATTTGTACATTTTCTAGCAGTTCAATTATTTAATTTCTTTGTGTTTCCTACAGGGAATAAGTTTGCCTTTGGAAGTAGATTACATGAAGTTTAATCATAATTTTATATGGATTCTGTATATTTGTTCTGTTACTGTTCAGATCTCACATCATGAAGCTTTAAATTATTTCAGACAAATTTGTTGAATATGAATTCAGAATTTGTTTTTAGCTTCGGTGCTTGTATCCTCCTCTTAAAAACGATCCAGCAGCTATAGGATTTTGTTAATCTCGATTAATCTTGTAACTAAACAGTCAGTACTTGGATAGGAACCACCTGGAACTGCCATAGGTGAAAGCTATACTAGAAAATAATAATAATAATATTATTAACAACAACAACAAAAACAACAACAACGTCTCTGAATAAGACAATGGTAATACAGGCAAGTAAATTCATGAATAGAAAAGGCCAGTGGCTGAATTTCACTCAAGGACATATTTAAGGAAACTCTCTCTAACTTTTGTTGTTACCTATGCTCTTTTCTGGTTGATCACCTGTTTCTACATACAAACCCCCAAATAAAATCTTTTAGATGTAGCTTTTGCTGCTATATTGGTACAATGTTCTTGTGTTTTTAAAGGCCCCCTTGAAGATTCTGTTGAGGATGAAGAGGAAGAGTGCCTATCTGAAGAAAATGACATTATCTCCAAAGAAGACTTTCCCCTGGAGGGAAACTTTTCTGCAGAATTTGAGTCTGGAAATCTGAACTGTGAAGATGTGGAATACTTTTGTAATAAAGGTAATCAGTATTATGTAGTTCTTGGTTCAGGCATCATGTAAATTGATTTGTTTTCTTTGGGACTGTCTTATAAAATGATTCCTTGGACATTATAGGGCATATCTCTTTCTGGGAGAGCAATATGTGAAATAATGGCAACTTCTTAGTAACTTTTTTCATAGCCAACTGTGTCTTAATGCTTTATTGACTATAGTACACCAACTTTTCTGCCTACTGAGGTAATCTGTGAGGTCAGCATGAGAAACCACAGGCTATAATCCTACTCTTGTTTGATGCTTGATTGGTTGATTATTTGTCATCAAATCATTTTCAGTTCCTAACAAACACATAAATAGAATTTCTCTACACTGGTGTTTCAGACCCTCCAGCATTCTCTTCTTCTCTTTCTTTCCACTTTTCTCACCATTAGAGCCTTTTTCAGAAAGCTGCATATAATGTGTCCAAAGTAGAATCATTTGAGCCTTGTCCTTTGTGTCTTGAGTAAGACCACTGAGCTGATTTTTTGATGACCCAATGGTTTCATTTCTTGGTTATCCATATTTTCAACAGTCTACTGTAACACCGAAGTTCACAGGAGTCAATATTGTCTCTATTCTCTTTCCTCAAAGTTCAATTTCACTCCCATGGGTGTGCCATGGAATGCCGTGGTGAACATGATTCTGATCTTTGCGATACAGAGATATCACAACAACTGATAGCATCTTTTCCATGGCCTTCATGCCTATACCAAGTGCTAATCTAGAGCATGTTTATTCCTTTACTATTGATGGCTGAACCTAGAATGGAGAAGATCTCTATAAATTTAATGTCTTTCTCCTGGTCATTCTACATGTTATTCTTAATTTGCTCTTCTTTATATTTAATCTTAATCCCTTTTTTCACTTTTCTCCTTTTATTACAGAACTTTTAGATCCTTTTCAGTTTTAACTATCAGGGTAGTGTCATCAGCATAGCTCAGATTATTGATGCATCTTTCTCGAGTTTTAAAACTATGCTGATCATTTTCCAAAACAGCTTCCCTTAACGTATATTCAGCATGTTGGTTGAATAAAAAAGAACATATACAGCCTTGTTTCACTCTTTTGCCAACATTAAGCTAGTCTGTTTTCTGATTTTTTAAAAATGTATTTACTGCTATCTCACTGTTTGGGGTGACTCTACTTTACTTTACTTTTACTTTTATTAAATTTATATCCCGCCCTTCTCCTTGCGGACTCAGGGCGGCTGACAATCAATTAAAAAGTACACAATTAACAATCACAGAATTAAAATTAATTAAAAAGAAATATTTTTAAATAAAGTCTAATTAAAATATAATTAAAACCCCTCTAAAAGTTTCCCCTAGGCCAGTCCCGCAAGCTGGAATAACCATGTCTTAAGGGT
>NW_015387343.1:0-22538 GCF_001527695.2 Protobothrops mucrosquamatus | reverse complement strand
AGATCAGGGATCACCCTGATCTCTGGGGGCAGTTCATTCCAGAGGGTGGGAGCTCCCACAGAGAAGGCCCTCCCCCTTGGGGTCGCCAGCCGGCACTGTCTGGCCGACGGCACCCTGAGGAGACCCACTCTGTGGGAGCGTACAGGTCGATGGGGGGTAATCTGCGGCAGGAGGCGGTCTCGAAGGTATCCGGGTCCGACTAGTTCCTGACTTCATATACAACGAGGGATTCCCATTTTTCTGAGTATATGCCACAGTGTGACATGGTCAACATAATTGATATAATCTTTCTATTATCAATGAAGCACATTGTATGTGCATATGCATATGTACTGTATGTATAAATGATGTAGTCATTTATTTTTCAGTTTATTTTTTAACACAAATTTATAGGCCATCCAATTCCCAATAACTTTGTGGCTTACAGTTAAAAAAATGCAAAAAACAAAATAAGCGTAGAAAATATTGGCAGTCTGAAGACAGATGTAAAGTATACATGCAAAAAAACATAAAAATCCAACAGGAACTCAATGTTCAATTGGCCCCAAAGCTCATGGTGCCTCACTATCATCCAAGCTCTACTGTTAGTCATTTGCAAAGTTCTCAGTATATAAAACTGCATAAATTTACTGCTACTTTGTGTAGCATTATATCTAGGGTGTTTCGCAGTTCATGTAATAACATCAGCCTGAACAGTTTCATTATTTATTTCTTAAAGAAATTGGTAAGATTCTTAATTTGCTTTGTGCCACTACCGGCCTCCTAGATTACTTTTTGGTTTGGCTTATAAAAGCCCGCAAAGCAAGCACTTATTTCAAAATTTCCTGAGATAATTAACATTTTTTTTTGCCACAAGCACATTCCTTCTCACATAAAAGGTCACAAGTTTAAAAATGGCCTTTGGATGACTATAGACGAGTATTCAGGTCCAGGAACTCTTACAATAAATGGATCATCAATTTCGGCATGGAGACATCCTTGGTTGCCCTAATGGACTGTCTGCACCAGGATAAAAACAAGGAAGCAGAGTCATTGACTAACATGGGCAGCCATACAAATTGAACAAACAAATAAATAAAAACATTTCTGTTGATACTCTTGGGTCTCTTAGCCACTTTTTAATCATGGTATTTTTTTTAGCATGCTTGAAGGAGCTGAAAGTAGGAAACACTATTTTCTGGTAGTTTCTCTCTTAACTTCTTGGTGCTGTCAGGAGGTGCTATTAAAGATACTTGATACTTTTTGGGAATACACACACATACATACTGTATATACATGTACACAGCTCTTTCAAAGGCTCATAGGAATATTTGGTGCCAGGTGATATTTGTATGTTGACTGTTCCCTGCAAGTTTGGTGTTGGATGTTTTAAAAATCCAGGGTGTCTATGTGGTAAGGGTCTGGATATGAATAACAACTTGAAGTCAGAAAGATAGAGTTGGTGCTGATTCTAGGAGTTAGGCTTCAGAATTTGAGTGTTTTAACTAAGGATGTCAGCATTCATTTACACTGACCCCATTGTTATTTGGTTTAGCTTTTTTCTCTTTCCTGCTGCATTTGTAGGGATCTTTTTGGTGCACCATTTTAATGCTAACGAAATCCTTGACAAACTGGAAAAGTTCCTACTATCTCTCCCACTTTCTGACTTCATGTGACCATGTGTAAATATTTTCTGCAGCTTTTGTATTTTGTTCTAACAAACACCTTATTTGCTGTCTTTTTTCTTTTGGTGTGTAGATAATCAGAAAGGTCAAGTTATTTTTTTAAAAAAAGATGCTTTGAATCAGTAATGATTTTCTACCTCCTCAACAATATCTTTTGTATTTTTCTAATGCTAAGCAGCTAGAAGCAGAATCAAGACAAGGCAGTTTTACTAGGAAAGTCTTTACGGATAAATTTGCTCTTTTTTCTTAACAGGATTAAGGATCCCATCCTTTGCATGTCTTGGATTTAGTGATGAATTTTCCAGGGCGTGCTTAGTCCAAAGAGTTCAAAAGGGAAGGGAAAAAAGAAACCCTCCCAAAAAGCCAATATGACTTTGTTTTTTACCTTGCTGGAGGAACCGTTTGTGCAAATCGTCTATAAGCTTATTGACCTGCATCTTTGACTCCTTGTTTTCTCTGGATTTGACTGGAGTGTAGACACTGATAGAGCCGTGATAGAGGTGATTGAACAGCCCCTAGCTTGGCTTGGCATCAAGCCCCACAACCCCCTTAGGACTGACATTATCATTCTCTGAAAATACTTCATGTTTTCTCAAGCTAACACAGTCTTCTTGTTTTAATTTATTTGTTAATTCATCCCGGAGCCTTTATGTAGGTATTTTAAAGAAAATGAAGGACACAGTAATTCTTGGTAAACAAAGATAGTATATAATGTATGACGAGAGACATCTCTTAAAATAATGGGATGAAAAAGCAAAGTTACTGTTTATAATTTGTGAAAATGGTTTTAAAAAACAGCACTATCAGATGCCTTATTTTATATACAAAAGTGAAGGAATTTTCTCTTAGATTCTCTTTCATCCAAGAATCTTCTAATTATATACTCAAGTATACGCACCCTATGCGTATATATGTGTATTCCTCTGCTGCTTTTTTCTAAAGCTTGAGGTTGCTTTTTCAGAATGAGTAGTTGCTACAAAAGTAAAAAAAATAATCAGAACAAATATTTTTCTGCAATTACGGTCTGGAATATGACTTGGTTTCTTTAAGATCAGATACTGCAGTCTGTTTTAAATGAACATTTGAAATCTATAAAAATCTGCTTCTGGTTTTACCTTTTCTGGAAGCAAACAGGGATAGCTAAAATTAAAATATAAGCACACACAGTGATCTTTTTGATTACCACATTTGAGGTCAAAAAGTATTCCTTTTGTAGGTCAATTGAGCTTAACTTTGAGGGAAATTTCTTGTAAAATAAATAAAAAAATATTTGTTCTGGAATGTATTTGGTTTCCAGTTATGGCATACTGATGTTAATGGAGTTCAGTAAAAAAAAAAATAAAAAAAAAATTTGACCCTATAGTTTGACACTGAATATTTGACCCTGTGCCCTAATAAACCCTATAGTTTATTTGTTTCCAAATACTCAATTTTATGTAACTTGCATACTCAGGAAATTAAATATCCTTTAAAATGTTCTTTCAGATGTCCTTTTCAGTGCCAGCTATATCACACAATAGCACATGTACAATTCCTGATGAATTTTTAGGATCTTCTGTATTCTGGACTTCTTCGGAAAGATGCTGTATTGATCAGTCCACTTCTGTCAGAGATGCAGTAATGACCTTGTTGGATTCCAAGCAATTTGTTAGCTTTCTCTTTCAGTTGTCATGATGTCATCTAAAATACAGTGACAATATGCCATATCATTAAAACATTTCCTTGACTTTAGTTCAAGCAGACATTACAAAGACACTATTCATATAGAATATATACAGAGATCATACTAAGAAGGCATACAGAAATATGCACTGCTTGATAACCTTTTTGTCTGTAAATAATTGTTCTCTAAAGAAAATGGTCAGCTTAGTGTTTCCAGAAGAAAAACCTTTTGGTATGTATGTTGTGTATGGATATTTCAGGAATGTCAATAACAGAAGATTCACCATGCTTTCCTGCAGCTGTAGAATGGGAGTTTGCTTCAGTAGGGCAATAACTTTGTCAAAAGCCATAGTCTTACTAGGATCCTTATTAATGTAGACCCAGATAGTTCAGCTGTACGATACCTGCTTGCACATTCAAGATCTCAAACTCAGTTTCCATATTTTGTGTTTGATTGGAAATCTGACGAGTTGCCTGGTTGGAGAACCTATTGACAATTAATGTGGGCAGTACTCTACCACCATCACATAATTGATTCTGATTTAACTGGATAATTCTTCAGCATCTTTGATTAAGACTGGTAACCATGAAAGAGGGTAAAGAAGACAGGCTGGCTATTGAAAATATCATTATATATCTTATTATAATTCATCTGAGATGTATTCCATTGTATGTGAGATGGTCCACAGAATTAACATGGAAATCCAGTTTAGCAGATCCAACAGAAACTTACTTTTGTAGTCTGTACAGAGGTCATAACACCTCTGTACAGAAAGATAACACTATGAATGCTTAGCTTAAGGATTCAGTTGTTATATATTTCTTTTCTGGAATATACATTATGAATACATGCAAAGATTAGTTATATTCTGGTACTTATGGTAGATGTAAAACTTCCAATTAACATAACTCAATTAATTGCTATTTTTGTGCTATGGAAATTATAAACCAATTCTATATTAATGTTAATGTTCATATACATTATTCCCTAATTTTGGCATAAGATTTTGAAGCATTTATATTATAATCTCAATTTTGAGCACTATCCCATGGGATATGATTGGTTTTTCTTTTTCTGTTTTGCGATTGGAAAACTACGCATTTCACATAAAAAGCAACATAATACCTGTCACAAGCATTTTTTAAAATGTCACTTTGTAAGTAATAAGCACCTATTACTAAGTGATAGGCAGCAGTCAAGAGGAAAAAAGCATGAAAACATGGGGTAAAATGGACCTAAATTATTGCTGCAGAAAACCTGTGATTATCTCCCCCTTGATTCCTTTTTGACCATAACTGTTGAGATAAAGTTGGGTTTCAAAAAAGAAACATATAAATGAGAAATTTAAAAAAGATAGAATATAATATCATGCAGCTTTATTCTTCTTTATATTCAGCACAGTTTTGGTCTCAAAAAGTATACGTCATATAACATTGAATATGATTTTGAAAGACAGTATACAGTATGTATAAATGCAAATATTGAGAAGAAACTGGCTTAAAAGAACACATTTAAATATTGATTTAAATGCAGATTTTCATATTTTTAATTTACTGAATTTATGAGTGAATGCAGGCAGAACTAACAGACTGAAAAAACCAACACATTAAATTTTAAAATGCCACATTCAACTAATACATGTTGATTCAATTTTATTACCTCCAGATGAAATGCAGAAGTCCAGCAGCCTAAAATTGCATGAAAATGTGTTGGAGAAGTTCAGCAGACTAAAGTTGTATGCTCAGACTTCTCAAAATGGGAGGCTGGAATAATATTGGGCCCTAAGTATCTGGGAATACTGTAATATACATTAATTGAACCTTTATCAAGCTGGTTACCTCCAGATGTGTTGGAGAAATCCAGCAGATTAAAGTTGAATGCTCAAAATTCTCAAGCTGAGAAGCAGGGAAAATATTGGGGTCCAGGAAATGTGTCTGGGATTTGTATACTTCTCTTAGCATGCCATAATTTGATGCAGAGCTAGTTGATAACTGAATGCTTTATTGGATGACTTTGTAGGATAAATGGAAAAAGAATATGGTTGTCCATTAAATAAGGGTTGTAGGGTTTAAATAATGTCAGTTCTTTCCTGGCATAATGTTGCTGAAGTTTAGTAACATTAGAGAGCTTTGTAAATTGTGCTTATTTTCCTATATCTCTGATAATTTTGAGACACAGAGCAAGGATGTGCAACCTCTGTCAGCCCTGCCTTAAAGTTAGAGCATTCTGTTGACATTAATTTTCTCCTGCTGTAATTATGATTGTATGTGAACAGTTCTCCAGTAGCATTTCACCTCTGTTGAAGCAAGGTATCTTATTTCGAGTCTTACATCCTTCCATACAGTATACATCTGGGATAAAACTGCTGTATGAAATGCAGAGATTCAGTTCAAACAAGTAAAGCAACTATGTAAAGAATGAAGTGTGGAATTTTTTGTTTTTTTGTTTTTGTGAGCTTTTTTATTTCTACTTTTAAAAAACTTTTTTGCCTACTCTAGGTAGAGATGGTAGCAAAAGAACAAAAATTGTTTACCTATAGCTATTTCCTATAGTGTTTCTTACATGTTTGCCATTATATTTTGCTTATATTTTGACTGACTGATGTAAAAAAGAAAGGCAAGGCCTGGCAACTCTGCAGGAATGTTCTGTCTGTTTTTATATTTTTGAAACTCCTTGTAATTTTGTGCAGTTTATACAAACATTAGACATGCAACCAGCAGCAAAAACAAGGCCTGTCTCTGGACTCCAAAGTGTAATGTTCTATTTATGGAATGTAGTATCATTTAAGGTCAGCAGTTTGGAATAAAGCATTTATTCCTATATCCAGATAGGAAGACAGTGACAGTCAAAGAATTAGGAGCTTGATGAAAAGTATGTTTTATAACTTTTTGAAAGTTAACAAAGATATTAAGGTCCTCAGCTAAGCAGGCAGGCAGTGTCGAGAAAGCTTTACTTCAGGTTGACTCACAATTTATTGATGGATTTATTGATGGACTGACCAATCAGATTTATAAGGGCATTCATCTATCACATGAAAAAACTAACCAAAGAGAGAAGCAACCTACAACTAAGGAGAACTTCCTGACAGTTAGAACAATTAACCAGTGGAACAACCTGCCTCCAGAAGCGGTGAATGTGCCAACACTGGAAGTTTTTAAGAAGAGACTGGACAGCCATTTGTCCGAAATGGTATAGGGTTTCCTGCCTGAGCAGGAGGTTGGACTAGATGACCTCCAAGGTCCCTTCCAACTTTATCATTATTATTATTATAAACTTACAATAAAATGACAAAATGAATCTTCAGTAACTCTGCATGAATTTTGGAAGCAAAGTTTTCATTCAGGTTTTGGTTTTGGTACGGCTGGCACTTTAGTTTTATATGTGTGCTTTCAGTAAAAAAACACACCTGAACGTTGTCCAAATTTTCTACATTTCCCCCTCTGTCTTTTAGGCAGCTTTCCGTTTGTACCGGGAAGTCCTTACTGAAAGCTATCTTGTCTGATGATAAAACCATGAGTGTATGTTGCTCTCACATTTTTCATCTTTTTTATGACCTTATCTTTCACAAGCAGCTTCTGTGAAGGTATCCTAACTATAGAAAGCACCTGGAAAACATATATGATATCTATGCTGTGATAAGCAGTTGTGAACAAGAAACTAGACCTGTCAGTTCTGAACTGTTCATTGTTAAAAAAATACTTTGTAGATATAGGTGATTGCAAAGCACATTATAGGGGAACCAACAGCTGCTGTGATGCTCAGTCAAGAAAAAAAAAACTTCAGTAGTTCTCTTGCATAAGAATGAACACACACATGCACACACACTCATACACAAAGTGTAAAGCATCTGAGATACATAAATTGAATAATGCAATGTGGAAAATACTGGAACTTTTGTTCTTTTTTTGTATTGTATTTTCAATCCATTGATTTAAAAAAGAAAAAGAAAAAAAGAAAATAAAAAATACATATAAAAATGAAAAAAATAAAGTACATAAACAAGGAATTTATAAGCATTGTAGATTTGAGTTACATTTTTCAATTCTGTATTTCATTAACTACTTTAAATATCTAAGTGTATTAAATCATTCTTAAAAGTACCAGTCTTTAAAATCCAAATAATATATAAATATAAAAATCAGTAGATAGCATAGTATAAAGCAAGATTCAGAATTATATAATTTTTGTCTGAGCTATGGAAATTTTATGTTAAGGGACACCCAAATTTCAAATATGATAGAACCTATATTTACAATCCAGAATTTCCAAATCACTTTAGATTTTGTGTCAGATCTACTTTTAAGATACAAGATTAAGTAAGACATTGAGGCATACTTCTGGGTAGCTAGTAGCTATTCTTCTACTAATGGCTACTTAGAAGGAATTACATGTAGTCCTTGACTTACAACTACAATTGGTTGTGTAAAATTCATCATTAAGCAATGCGGTTATTAATGGAAGCATCCCATGACCACACCTGATGGCCTTTTTCTGGCATTGTCCTTAATAAAATCACCACAGTTGTTAAGTGGCTGTGATTTGCAACCTTCCCCTACCGTCTCCCCCACTGACTTTGTTGAAGTTTGCTGGGAAGATCGCAAATGGTGATCATGCAACCTCAGGATGCTACAGCTGTCATAAATGCAAGACAGTTGCCTCCAAGGATGCTGCAATGATTGTAAGTGCAAGGAATTATTGTAAGTTATTTTGATCAGTGCTATTGTAACTTCAGATGGTTGCTAAATGAATGGTTATAAGTCATGGACTACTTGTAAGCATATTTTCCCAAAAGGAGTATTTGTTGTAACCATTACCATATACAGACCTAATACAATATGCCAGTGGTGGCGAACCTATGGCACGGGTGCAAGAGGTGGCACTCGGAGTCCTCTCTGTGGGCACACGTGCTGTTGCCCCAGCCTTGCCTCCACACATGACACCCTCCTCACCAGCAGCCCTCCTGGAGAAGGGTTACCCCCGAGCTTGGCCCACGCAGAGCAGTGCAGTCAAGGACATGGCAGCCAGGCAGCGTAGACAAGACTCTGCTCTCACGCCCCATTGTGCACAGTTGATTCTGCGGGGCATGGGGCAGAGGGCGTGGCTGCCATGGCGCTGCTGGATGATCTGCAATGGGCCCTGGAGGCAGTGAGTGGCCCTATGGGCAGGCGGGGTGGGGGCAGGGGCAGGGCGGGGAGTGGAGCAGGGGCAGGGCCAGTTTTGGGCACTCGGTCTCTAAAAGGTTCGCCATCACTGCAATATGCTTTGCAGGAATGTGAGATTTGGGAATATTTAATTGAAAAATAGCAGGCTAGAAAGGAAATTCAACTTTTAAAATTTATTTCATTCAGTTATAAATCATTTGGGGAAATTGTTGCTTTTTATTGTGCAATACTGTTATCAAATATGGAAACTTAATGCAAACTGTTCATTGCATTTCCAATAATGTTTAGAAAATTAACTGTTCATTTTAGTGATTGTTAGGCATGGAGTTAGCTCATCATTAACCTTTTTAAACCATATTCTCTCAGTCTTAGAAAGAAGGCAATGGCAAATCACCTCTTGAAAATCTTGCCAAGAAAACTACAGGGACTTAGACACAAACATCCACCCCCACACATAAAAGCAAGCTTCTCAGGTTTTTTCTAAGCATAGTATTTAGCGTGAATTAAATATTCTTCCATTTCCATTGTTGTATATTAGTTATTGTATCTAAGTTCTGCATCCATTTAATTAAACAGCCTTTAGAGTTTTCAGTTTCCAAGTTATATTTCACCAACAAATTTGTAAATAAAGCTCAGTAAATCCTTGGTATAAGATTTTTAAATTTAGTCAAATCTCTGTGTTTCCCTCCTTGTTTTAGCAGTTCCTTTAAAATGGTGTTTTTCAAACTTGGCACCTTTAAGATATATGGATCTTCAACTCCCAGAATTCCTGCCAGTGCCCTCATATCTTGCTCACATATCTTAAAAGTTCCAAGTTTGAAAAATACTGCTTTAAAGCCATACTGCTTGTCTGAAGATACTGAAACCATTCTGGTGGTTCAAATCATTCCTAAAAGAAGCTGAAAGGGTTTTATCTTTGTCTTATTAATAAACAAATCTTGCAGTCTGTAAGGTTTGTTACCTGTCCACTGAGCAAATATTTGACATATTTGATTCCTGGAAATACATGTCAGGGCCCACTCTGACTGCATTGTGCTTTCTGAGCTGTCTGCATTTCCCAACAGACCTGAATATTTACTCATTTATTTATTAAAACATTTCTAGAGGTAGTAGTTCCTTGGTCAAGAAATGTACAGTCTCATTAGAGTCATGTTACTTTCCAGAAGTGAAATCAGATTTCAAAATCAGGTATGGAAACTCTCCCAGAGCTGGAAAAAAAAGTTTTCTGAACCTCAGGAGTCATTTAAACAAACTAACAAACGAATCATTTACTGTGCATCTAGTAAGAAAATTGAAACCAATACATAACAACTTATCAAGAAGTTTTGATTTCTATTTTAGAGTCTCCATTTTCTTCTCTTGAAATAAAAGAAGTCCATATTAATGGTACACATTTCTTTGGCAAATTGATAGGTGATGAAGAGGGCAGCCAAGAAGCAGCAGATTCTGATGGGGACGCACGTTCGGATAAACCAGGACCGCTTGCTCTTGAGACAGAAGACTGGGATGGACCAGGTAAGGGAGTATCTAAGGAAAAGAACAGCTTATATGCGAAAACTCAGTGCTATAGCAGTTTACCCGTTGAACCGCATCTGCAGCTGATTCACTGGTTAAAAGTGGATTCTAAAGCTAAGAAGTAATGTTTGAAAAGATATGGCAAGTATATCTTTTATATAGAAGCAACATGGAAATTAATAGTTGATTTTAACTAGACAGATTATGATATTCTTTAGATAGGTATTTTTTTCAAATGCAAATATCTATATACTACTAAATGCAAGTATTGACATACTACTAAAACATTTGTGTCTGATTGTTTGTAACCTTCAGTTGGGGCATCATTCTTGAATCAGTATCTTCAAATGGGCAAACTTTGGGACCTTAGTCTCTCGTAGGGTGAAATTTGGCATAATTGTGGCCACTTCAATGCTGTGGTGAGTTGCAGTCATATGATCATCAATTCCAGTGTTACCTGTCAGCTTCCTACAAGAAAGGTCAATGGGGAAGCTGGCAGGAAGTTGGAAATCACTCATGCCCCCATTGCTTTTTTGCCTGCCTATGGCCTTTCTCTTCGTTTAGGTAATGAAATATCTCTGAAATGATGACTCAGCAGATCACGGATTGTCTAGTTATGACTAAAATGCAAAGAATTATCTCAAGATCTATTTAAAATGCCATTTGTGGAAATTTTTCCACATATTAGGAGAAAGGTGTGTAATCTGGTAGTGAACTAATACTTGATTGCCCTTGTCATTAGCATTTGTGTTGACTTCTGTTTAGGAATAAAACAGTCTTTGAAATGAAGTTAAGATATGAAATTCACAGTCTTCAAGTTCAACAACAACAATAATAATTATATTTCTGAATGCACAAAGAGTTTACTGCTTGGCAATAAATTAGTCCAAATCCACGAACACACCAAAAATCTGTAATTGAAACTTTTAATCTGTCTATATGTGTATCTCTCCCTGAGTGTGAGAGGAATAGAAATGGCTCTTGATCTCTTGAACAGTTTTCAGAATCTCATTCATACTTCAGCACTAGTGATTCCTATAGCCTCCAAACCCATAAGTTGGAGTAGAAGAACATTATGATTGAGAAAGCCAGGAAGTTTAACACATACTGTTCCACTCTTTTTATTTATAAATGAAAGTAATCTACCAGAATGACAAAAGCAATCTCTGTCTGCACCAGATTCCATGCAAAGGAAAAATGGAAATGGATCAAAACTGTTCTATCAAGAACCTTGGATCTGCATAGCCACTGACTGCCATAATTCAGATGGTGAATTGGTGCTAACTAATATTGCCAAAGCAGCAGGAAATGAACTTTGGAGAATCCAGAAGAACACTAAATACTTTTCCTTTTCAGTCACTGGATCACTCTTACACACCCAAAATTATGGATGCATCTTTCCTTCGACATGCAAAACCATTTTGCGGTCATGAGGCATGACATATCTGGCAAGCCATATGCAAATAATAACTTTGGAAGATATACCTTCATTATTTGCAGATAGCTGCTGAAGTATTTGGATAGGATTTGGAAGCAAGAAAAGTCATGCTCCTTCCCAGAGTTCCATTGGAATGACACAATATTATGACATCGTCATTAAAATTCTTAGAGGGGAAGAATGGCTACGGTAGAAATTAAAATAGTTTCAATTCATTCTAAAAAGTCCCTATTTTTGCTTGCCTCTATGCTAAATTTTCCCAGGTCTTCTTTGGGATATCCTTGTGTCTTTAAAACACACTTGAAACTTACAGTTACTAATTATAGGTCCTAGATTGTTTAAAGGATGGAGCTAGTACTTTCTTAAATATTTTTTGGCCAGAAACTAAGTACTTATTATCTAGTTTCCAATTCTGAACTTACATTAGCAGCACGTTGCATTTAACAAATGGATATGACAGTCAATGATGTTTTCAAGGACTTTTCTTATCACTTTTCATTTGATATAAATCATTTAACACACCCTGGTCATTGACTTCACAGTTAAGAGAGAAACCTGCAGACTGCAATCAATAAAGTATAAGAGCTTCGTGTTTAGGCAGAAATGTAAGCTAATATTTTCTCTTACTAGCAGTATAAATGGTGCAGATGGAACCTGACAATGCTGGAAAAAGTGGCATTTTTATTCAGCATGAATAAAAATGATCTATAGATTAATGCAAAATTTGGTTTGTGAAACAAAAAAGACAACAAGAGTTAAATTTGTTGTTAAAATTATATTGAAATGCTTCTCTCCTTGAGTTCATTTGAGTTTTTCAATTAAAAAATTCTTCCATTGTTATATAAATGATATATATATAATAATGAAAATTATATTTAAAACCACATTCTCAATATAGCCATGTCTGCAAATGTCTAAAAATGAAGAATATTCTGTTTAAGCAGCTGAATAGAGCTGGAAAAATATTATAATGCAGTAACAACATTTGCATTAAAACAGCCTCTTATATTTCAATCACATTTTCATCCTTGCTTGACTTTGCAAATTGCTGTATTCTGTCCATGAAGAGGAAAAGAATTTCAGTAGTAATTTTCTGAAATCAGTAGGTGGAAAATATAGTGCAAACAAGAATGAAGGAAGATAGTATATCGGATTATAATGGTGGTATTTATAATATTGTTAATAATTTACAAAAATATGCCTATATTCTGTACAAAGCATCTAGCATTATGTAAAAACAAGATTTGCCATCAAACATATTTCAGTGTAGTTAAAATAGCATGGAATCCATTTAAAAATGAAATTACTTGCTTAGCTTTGAGGTAATGTAGCTTCAACTTTTTTTTAAAAAAAAGTAATTACTTGCTTAGCTTTGAGGTAATGTGGCTTCAGTTTTTTTTAAAAAAGTAATTTATTGCAATTAATAAAATATACATTGAAAATTGTACTTTCTTGTGATTTCTTTGTTATGTGTATTACTGACCAATTGTCTTTAACATGTAATGCCTGGTTCATAACATCTTAGGAGATAAAGAAATTTTGAATCTACTCAAGGCTAAAAAGATCTATGAATAGAAAAGTTAAGTGTCATAAATAGAATATATGTATACTAGATATCAGAATTATAAGAAATCAGAGGATGAAAAATGCTACTAGCATTCTAGAACTTTTCTTCTTAGCTTTTGAACATGTCTGGTTCCTAATCAGTTTATATGAAATTGCCTTATGTTGAATCACACTGTAATATTGTCCCATAATGCAGCAGCCTGGGGTAGCGCTGGTATTTTAGTTAATACACACATCAGTCCTTGAAATGTATATATTCCATATACAAAGTATAAACTTTGGCATTTATAAATGGTTAGGACCCTTACATCAAAAAAAAAAAAAGGTTCTCAGGGTGAACAAGGTTTTGGGGTTTCTCTATAGAATAAGAAGGAGTTAGCTTATACTGGAAAAAAGTATGTATTTATTATTTATTTATTTATCAAATTTATATAGCCATCTGTCTCAGTAAGGTGATTCTGGGCGGTGCAAAACAGTTGGAGACACTTTGGTTTAGTGGTCAGGACAGTAGGTTAAGAAAGCAAGAGACCGTGAATTCTAGTCCCACCTTAGCCATGAAAACCAGCTGGGCAACCTCACTGTCTTTCAGCCAACCCACCTTACAGGGTTGTCATGGAGAAAATAACAAGAGGAAGGTATGTTGGATATATTCGCCTGCTTGAGTTAATTTATCATTTGATTGATAGATTAATTGACTGCTTGACTGATTTAAATTGACTTTGGGCCGTTCACAATATATTGAACCATAAAAACAGAATTCAAACCAAGATGGGATATGTTCACACTACACAAAAACACACCTAATAGGGAATCCTTCTTTCTTATACCAAGACTTGGGAGAACAATCACATCTTTAAGGGCATATAGAATGCCAACAAGGTAGGAACAACATGGATTTTAGGGGGAATCTCATTCAGAGGATAGGTGCCAGGACAGAGAAAGTGTTTATAATAAGATTTAAGTAGCATGGATTGAAAGTTGAAAGTTACATTTCAGACATTCCTGATGACACTTCTGTTCCTAACTTCTTATAGCTTAAGGCCAGTATGGACACATGTCCACAGGTACTTCCCTTGGAGTTCACTACATCACTTGCCCTACACTCCACTACTTTCAGTTTATACTAAATTGTTTTAAAAAGTAAATTAAAAAACAGGAATGTTAGAAAGCATAGTGCTGGTTTCTATTTACAGCATTATTTCTGCCTCCCTATTACTAGCCCTAGAGGACCTTCCCAGTAAGTCAAAGGTTGTGGGAAGTTGCAGCCCAGTGCTTGGTTTGGAAGTTTGTCCTCCTTCCCAGAACAAGACGAAGTTAATCTGAAGTGATAGGAGGCATCCTATAGGCCAGAGGCGATATTATAAAACAACTTCATTTTGCTTGTAGTTTGATTATATTATGAACGGTCTTGCCAAGCATAGCAATCCTTTTTTGAATAGGTAAGGCTACCATATGGCAGCCATTCTGTGAGTGTGCTTGAAAATTATTTTAAAATTTTAAATATGCCAACTCGTCCTCTGAAGATGCATGATTAAGAAAACACAACCAAATTTAGTAATAGGAAGGAACCTATTAAACTACAGCAATATCTAGAAGAAGATAACTAAAACAAAGTGTTGCATAATACCCCACCCCATCCACCATATGTGCATTTGGGTACTCCTCAACTTACAACCATTCATTTAGCAACTGTTAGAAGTTACAATGGCTCTGTAAGAAATGACTTATAAGCGATACACTTACTACCATCATTACAGCATTCCCACATTCATGTGATCCAAATTCAGATACTTGGCATGTATTTATGATGGTTGCAGCATCCCAGAGTCATATGATTGCCATAAATCATGACCTTCCCAGCCAACTTCTGACAAGCAACAAAGTCAATGGGGGAAGCTGGATTTGTTTAACGACTGTGGTTCACTTAACTTTAGTGATTCATTTAACAACCATGGCAAAAAGGGCTGAAAAATCAGGCATGATTCACTAAACAACTAGTTTGCTTAACAGTGGAAATTGTGGTTGTAAATTGGGGAGTGCGTGTACCTCTGCTACCATAAAGCATGGGAGTAGCCATTAGGGTGATACTAAACCATATTAGATTGAGGAAAGGCATGGGTCTCTTCTAGAAACTGCTTCCCAAATAACATCGATGTATATACATCGACAGTGCTGAAATGGCCAATAAGACTCAACAGCATTTGGACTGAAAAGTGTAAAGAAGTGAGAGAGGGAACAAGGTACAGGTGATTCAGAAAATTAATTATTACGTATTTACCACTACCATTATTTCTTTTCAGGAACAAACATTGTGATACAATGAACTGTCCCACCTTAGAAAAAAACTGGAGATGAAATTTACAGTGTGGTTAGAAGAAATTGATTGGCAAATAAAGGAACTCACTAAATTTCCCTGCTCATTTGAAGAAAGTGGGCATATTGTCATCAATTCAAAATTTTAGAATTTTATTTGCAATATAAATAATATTAATTGAATTAATTTAAACATTAGTTTAAAACAATGGAATAAGGAATATTTAAAATGTATAAAATATGATAGAATCCTACATTGGAGAATCTGGGTCTCAAGTAATATAGCCAAGTTTTAATTTTATTAGATAATTCTTTTTTCTGAAATTAAAAATTAAAACTACAAGCAAAAGAGAAATTCCTTGAAATTATGAGAACTGTTTGACTTAATAACCATTTAAGTTTCAAGAAAAAGTTAGGTTTTGTATAGATCTAAGTTGTCCATATTTGTCTCTTCCAGATGCAATTAGTAGACAATGGCTACTGAAGATCTAGACGTTGAAAAGAGGGATTAGCTATGGAAATTGCTTGAGAGGCTATTAATTAAGCAGAAGAGAAAACAAGAGCTAGGATTTCATGGAGCAGCAGCTATTGGAAAGAGAGTTCACTATTCTGCATGTGATAGAAGTATAGGTGCTGAGTCTTTCCAGTTACACTTCAAATTACAAATATTAACACAAAGGCCAATCAATTTCAAGGCTTCTACTTTAAAGCTTGACTTTTTTTAAAAAAGCTGCAAAAAAACAGCTTTTCCTTATGGCCTTTCTAAAGGTACTTTTTCAAGAGGCAACTGGACTTTCTTTGTTTTTCCTAGAAGAGTTTCACTTCTTATCCAAGAAACTTCTTCAGTTCTGACTGAATGATGGAGAATGAAAGGATTTATATTCCTTGCAGTCATCTTGTCGTTAGCACTCCCGCTAAGACCACTTGCAGATATATCTGTGTCCTCAGAGTCACCTGAATAGTGCAAATGGGTGTGGAACCTTCTTGGAACTGTTGAAAGGACTGTTTTATAAACAGGAAATAGGTGGTGTGGTGTCCCTCTGTTGAGTGAGGGCTGTTCAGTTTTAACATAAATGGCCTCTTTGACCCCTCTTTCAAACCTGTGGTCCTCTCTGTCCAGAATGTGGACTTTGCTGTCTTCAAAAGAGTGGCTTTTGTCTTTTAAATGCAAATGGACTGCTGAATCTTGTTCTGATGGGTTTGTTCTGCTATGTTGTGCATGTGTTTGTGAAGTGGTTGTTTTGTTTCTCCAATGTACGATCTGTACATGTCTCACTGCATTGTACTGCATATATCACATTGCTCAGTTTGTATCTGGGTGTTTTATCCTTGAGATGGACAAGCTTCTGCCTTAGTGCATTCTTAACTCCATAGACATTTTCTTATGGTCTATTCTTCCTTATGGCCTAAAGAGATCTGAGTGGCAGGAGAAGATGCCAAAAGTGACCAGACTGAAGGGCCACAGAAACCAGTTGAACCAATTGGAGTCATAAGGTTTCTGGCATGAAATATATCATTACATGCTAGTCCATGTATGGCATGCCATATGCTTGCTAAATGAATGAATGAATGAATGAATGAATGAATGAATAAATAAATAAATAAATAAATAAATAAATAAATAAATGTCATTACATTCTGACCTCAAGATTGACTCAGCCTTCCATCCTTCCGAGGTCGGTAAAAGGAGGGCCCAGATTGTTGGGCACAATATGCTGACTCTGCAAACCTTTTAGAGAGAGCTGTAAAACACTATGAAGCGGTATATAAATCTAAGTGCTATTGCTATCTCCCATTTACCACCATTTACAAATCTTGCTGTACCTCATTACCCCAAGTTTGTATTTAACTCTGAATTCCTCATCAGGTTTGATGCAACATTATAGTAAGCTCTACTTGTATTTGTAATTCTGTCCCCTTATTTTTCTCTCCTTTAATAAAGTTATAATCAGCAGTTTTGCATAACATTTTTGTTGAGCAAGATCTAAATTTGACATTTTAGATGTTACTATTTATGAATCTATATAGACTCTGTTGGGCTGGCAGAATAACCAAAAATCAGAATTAAAAAGAGGAAATATTATTCACAGGAAAATTACTGACTTGAAATGCCCATAAACCAAAAAGTCGAATGAAAATCTGTGGTTGTGCTATTATGCCTCCCTTCATCTTTTAAAGAAGCTCTTGTATTTTGTATTTTGGAACTTCACTTTGTTGACATTGATTGATTACTCATCATAATGAAAGAAAGAACAAAAAAGGTCAATGAGCAGATGCTTGTGACTTGAGGACTCTTGAGTTAAAAAGACCACTCAAAATTGAAGAGATTGTCCAAACCAAAATGATAATAGAAATGCAACAGGTTTTAAGGTCCATGAATCATTAGAAATAAATTAACTGGATCAGCGAGGCTTTATTTTCTGGACAAACCATGGACAGGATTGGGCTGCCCTGCTGATGTGAAATATGTGCAATTTGCAGTCCCTCCCCCCTTGAAATAAGGAATGAGGCATCTGGGTAAAAGAATCAGATATTTGGGAACCACTTTTTAAAAGGATATGCCTAGCCCAGTGAGGAAATTAACAAAATGTAATTACTTCGAAATGAAGGAATTGATTTTGTCAAATATGAATTATGAACAGTGCCATTTTAATGGAAAGTGCTAGTGATTTCTGCACTATGTTCATGATTTGGGAGTGGGAGTTTGAAATGCTTATTATAATCAGTTTTATGCAATGCCCTCCCAGCCTTTATAAATTATATTTTTATTTGGTGCTATAAATATTTTGGGGTAGAAAGTAGACAAATTACTTAGTATGCATCGGAATGGCTGATTACCAAGCAGATGCAGAATATTCATATGTATATGTATGTGTATATATGTGCTTATGTCTATATGTGTGTCTATATACACACACATATATATGCACATGCATATACATGCATGCAGATACAGTGGTGTGAGTGTGTGCATATATATATATACATACACACAATCTATCCTGAGAAAGACTTGAAGATTACTGTCTTGATTTTGTGTCTTTTTTTAAATGGGAGAAAATGTGGTAGATAAAGGATCTAGGAAATGCTATTTGATGTAAATTAACAAAAATTCGTGATACAGAGTTAACCATTGATATAGTCTGACAGTAAGAAGAATATGGTAAAAAGGCAAAGGAAATCATAGGATGGCTGTGTGCTACTCTGACGCTGAATCAGTATTATCTTGGCTATCAGATAATGCAGTTATCATTAATTTTCACATTTGCATTTCAATCTTGGGAAGGAAATGACTCTTGCTGGATGAAGATAAGAGCTCTGTACTACTATAATGAACCATCATTTTATCCTGATGCTTTATATCCATATGAAAATGAGTCTGGGTGGTGATGTGTTGAGAAGGAATGTGCATGCAGGAATGGGTCATAGAAACATTATAACAATGTGTCAAGATTACTTAAGACTTCAGTGTACTTTTTTAAAAATAAGCACACTAAATACATCTTCTACATTGAAATAAATTAGTGTTTCTCAACCTCGGCCATTTTAAAATGTGTGGATTTCAACTCTTAGAATGCTTGCTGGGGAATTCTGAAGTTGAAGACCACATATCTTAAAATGGCGGAGGTTGAGAAATGCTGAAGTAATTGCTGAATGAATGAAAGTCAGGCGCCTCTGTTGCAAGATAAACTGAACTTTAGGATGGATGAAGATCTTCCTAAACATGTTGTTCCAGTTTCCATCACATAAATATGAAATACTCCATATTGTGGGTAGCAATCAAGTACCATGTTTTTTAGTTTAATGGAAGCATGTCTGTGCAGTATGTTACCTACATTACTTTCTGTAGCATAGAAAAATCATGAATACACTATTGGTTCACACCTTGTTCTCATAACAGTTTGAGGGATGTCCATAGTCTGGGAATGTATCCCAAGATGTGTTTCTTAATTGGTTTCTTTTTTCAGTCTATAGCTAATTTCATATCTATAGGGGAAAGTATTTCAGGCAAAAAATGTACTATGGGAATGCTGTTTATAAATATACGTGCACATTCACAGTACTGACCTGGCTTCTTACAGTTTAGTTTAGCATGCAGATGTCAACCTTGGAACACAGAAAACTTAAGATATGACACTGAGATACAGCTTTATGAGAATTCTGTCATATTTCTGATTTAATGTAGAAATAACTGCTATATTTCAGAAAATCCAGTTGTCTCTGCACAGTCTAATATACTATTCTTATGTGGTCTCTATCCTGAAAATATGGAGGACAAAATAGCTGGGTCATAGGTAGTAGTATTATAGTATGGTTGGAGGCAAAGCATGAGTACACTGAATTTCCTGGACAGATGTTTGTTAAGTGTGGACAAAGGGTCACAGTATATCCTGCGTCATTGCTTGGCTCATTGGCCTCAATAACATACGTGTGGCAATGCAGTGCTAGTCCATATCCACAAGGGACAAACTGTCAGGAGGAAAATGAAAGCCCATTTTTAGACATGAAGATATTTAGAAGTTCAACGTCCTGTAGATTGTGCAATAAAGGATTTAGAGTTAGAAATTCTATTGGGAATCAACAGACATCTGCATTACAATACATTATTTCTTGTAGTTTCATGCACCAAGAGACCCAGAGAATCTGGCAGGAAGCTTTGCACTTTTCAGCTGTCTCCACTGTATTTTGGTCATAAAGGCAATCACATACTCCGGTAATTGCATAGGACTAGGAAACAATGTCAGCTTCTGGAAGCAGATGGGTTGAGAATCAAAAGGGGCATGTAATTGGTCCACAACCATTTTGCTCTTTGTTGTGTTTTTCTCATTAATTCTGCCAAGATTATTCCTGCATAGCAATAATTTTGAACTGTTGAAGGACGGGTCTGTTAATATATTGAACAAGTGTGCCCAACATGGAATCATTTTGGAGGAAAGCTACAGTCGAACAAGTGCCTGCAAACAAAGAGTGAACTAGGAGAATACCAATTCTTGCTAAAGCTATTTTTCAGTTGATTTTAGTTCATGTTTCTTGTGCTTTTATACACAAAAATAGTTTCTCTAACAAGATTTTTTCCCAGTTCAGTGGAATCAGTTTTGCCTGTTCTTTGCTTCAGTGCAACTATTAAATCAGTAGCAAAAAGATAAAATAATTTATATATTCAATTTTCATGAACATGCTAGAGTAATCTATTAATCCAGAAATATTCAATTGTTAATAATTATATTAACATGCCTTTAAAAAGTGGTATTATTTTTCAAGAAACATAGAAAACAAGTTCTGCCAGCATGAAGGTGGTCTAACTTCTATTCTAAGGGCAACTTCCTGGTTTTCTTCCTGTCACTGATCCTGTGTGTTTACTTGAGGACACCTTAGTGTGTCAGCCTCTATTATGAGAATTGTCCTTCAAAAGGAGGACGGACAAAGCAGGCATTGTATAAATTGAAATAAGTATATAGCCTTCTTGAGAAACAGCCAAAAAATTAACCGGTTGACCTGAACCAGATAGATAGCATGCCTGAATTCACTGAAATAACAGACACGATCTCCCCATCATAAGACCCATTACCAGTCTCCCACTGATGACTCAGTCCTGACCCACTAATTCACACCCTCCAATGACCCTTACCTGAAGTCCCTCCCCATCACAAACCTCTCTGATAACTCACACCTGGCCCAACACAAGACCCTCACTTGACACTCCCACACCTGAAGGCCTTATATAAGTAGAACACTGACACAGACTCCACTAAACACTGCTGAAGATGTTACCTAGCCTGGTAATGAAATGTTTGGAAACCAACCCTCAAGCTCGGAGAATGAACCTTCACCCTCATCCTACACCCAAGCTACAGATATTCACCACTTTTGCAGACATGATTTGTAGCTTACTGTAATGTGTTCTGCTTGAGCTTCCCTTGGAGACCACTTGGAAGCTATATCTGCAGGAGATGAGTGAAGGATATTTTGAGTATGCAGTTGTATCCTTTTGCTCTGGTTGCCTGTTGACATCTTGATGCAATTCAGAATTTTGACTGGTTATCACATAGAAAGTCCAGCATGACATACAGTAAGGACCTGCTTACTAGAGGGACTGCCTGTCTCCATATGTTTTTGCCCATCTATGTAGATCACCACAGTGAGCACACTCCAGAAGCCATCTGTGAAGCAATGTTATCTTATGGTACATAGAATGTGTGTCTTCTTAGTGATGGTTCCTGCCCTGTGGAATTTATAGTTGCCTAGAGATTGATATTGCTCACATCTTTCTGATTTTCTGCAGTCTGCTTAAGAATTGGTTGTTCTTCCAAACCCAGTGCTAGATTGGGAGGTGAGCCACTTTATTTGGTTATTAGCTATTTGACTTTTAGGAGTTGAGTTTCTGCTCAGCTGTCCCTGCCTTTTTTTCTATTGATATGTTTGGGTTTTTTTTAATTTTTACTTGTAAAGAACCAAAGTCATTATGGAGTCATGTGTTCTTGAAACTGAAATAATATAAACAAACAGAAGGAATGAGTGCATATCAATAAGTTTAGCAATGAAAACTATACATCAAAGTTCTTTCTTCTCTACTGATCAGCTGCCTGGAAGGAGGGATTCGACTTAGCATGTGTATGAATATATAAGTAATTCACCCTCAAAGTTCTTGTTAGCTTCTAAAATAGACTTTATGATGTAAACAATAATCTCTTGAGTTTACCTTCTGGTCTTTGAACTCATTCTATTAAGTAGCAATAGTAGTCACACTTAGACTTATATACCATTGCATAGTGCTTTACAGCACATTCTGAGCGGTTTACAATGTCAGTATATTGCCCCCAACAATCTGGGTCCTCATTTTAGTGACCTCGGAAAAATGGAAGGCTGAGTGAACCTCTAGCCCTGCCAGGATCGAACTCCAGACTGGGGGCAGAGTTTGCCTACATTAGTGCATTCTAACCACTGTGCCGTCAGGGCTATTAATATTAAAGAAATATATTTGGAGAATTTATAGTCCATTAAGAGAAAAAGGATGACAAATTTACATGAGGTGATAAAGAATGTGTATGAGAGAAAGTACATGAATGTACAGTATATACCTATGAATGTATACTGTATGAATGAATTGCTATAAAATATGTATTTATACTTTTCATCTATCAATAATTCCATGTAGGAATATGGAGGTCTATGTACAATATATATATATAGTGTGTGTGTGTGTGTGTGTGTGTGTG